>NC_069114.1:31725680-32028180 GCF_025612915.1 Magallana angulata
TTTAGAAATTGGTTTCAATGTTAAAGAAGGCCTGGAGATTCTTGTTCTTTTGAACAAAACATTTCTGAAGGGAATTTTTTTATACAAATTACAAAACACACTTATTCAAACTTTTACATGGCACAAAAAACTAGAAAATTTCATTCACTGTAAATAGAATCAATTCTCCCCTTTCTCCAGGCGGCCGGATCTGTTTTACCACACGGCAAACTTATCCCTCAAGCCTGAGGCAGACCCCCAGAGGAGAATAAAGCTCCCACCAGGTGTGGCACCACCCCCTACAGTCGATGGCAAGGGCAAGAAATTACCGCCCGCCAAAACGGACATCAAGGGTAAAAAGGACAAGAAAGTAGTCCCAGGACAGCCTCCTCCCTCTCAACCTGTCAGGTAAGGATTAGACTGATTCACTTTGATTTGGGGTGGGGAGGGATGGAATATCCAATTGAACTTTAACTTTGTATACTTATTTAAAATTCAATTTTTGATACTCATGCAAATGAATTTTTGATATAAATCTTTTTATTTATAGATTAAATGATTTTTAGCTTCTTATGGTTTTTCCCCATTAGCATCTTTTCTTTATACTTTCTGTTTTGATGTAACTTATGGATGAAGTAAAGTTGGCAGAGCTCACCATGGTTGTATGTTAGTACATGTAATAAAACGATCCTTTTCAGACTTTGATGATTTCTATTTTCAAAATGACAACACTTTATGAATAACATTTATGTGTTCTTAGCAGTTGTCTTGCAGGGACCATAAATACTTACCGGTATTGAAGAAAATTTCATTTTCTTATTTCGAGTCAAACTTTGATAAAACAAAAGTGATTCATGATTCCATTTATTACAAATTTTTAACAAAATTCTCAAATTTTAATGAAAGAAAACGTAAAAATCATTCTTTGTGATGCATGTAATATTTCAATGAGGGATAAAAGGAGTTCTGATTTTCGGGGTAGAAACTTGAATGTAACAAGAATTTTGCTGCCTTGTTTTACAAAGGTTACCGACCCCTGCGAAAATTCCAGAGGAAATAACTGTAGTTCTGTAAGTTAAGATGTCCAGATTGAGGTATCATATACTGACTGGTTTTAACGGGAAGATTTCTAACCAAGTTTAGACATTTATAGTGTTGGCTGATCAGTTGTTTGTTACTTACAAAGTGCTACAATGTTAATTTTTTATTGAATATTCTTTATTGCTTAATGTTTGAGTATAATTTGGCTGTGACAAATATTTCTACATGCAGTTTTGATTATTTTGTTTCATGTTTTTAATAATTATTAATTGTGTGTTAAGGTTTAAAAAAATACGATGACTTGTCGATGTTTAGTGTTTAAATGTATTTTCCTGTAAGGTTTTGGAACTATTAATTGTATATATGCATGTTAACCAAGAAAGCATGTTACTGTAACATATTGTATATATGTGAAGTCTAAAACAAAGCAAGAGAAATAAATATCAATAGGGGTGTTAGATATGATAGCAGTGCAGATAACAGTGGGAATCGGGTAGAAGATATCTCTCTTTCTCTTTCTCCCTGTCTCTCATACAACTATGGCATGTTTGAAAAACAAGGGTTTATCAATAGACACAATGTATGTTGCACAAAGGTTATTCTTAGCACCTTCCTAATTAACAGGTAAATCTATTAAGAAGTACTTATGAAGCATCATTTTCTTGTTTTATAGTATTTAAGTATGGATATGTTCATGTGTGTCAATCTTCAAATATTACAGTAACTGCACATTTGCATATTGAAATATTAAGAGATAGTGTATTCCTTCCTTTAAAAGTGGCTGCATTCATAGGATTATAATGCGACCAACACATCTAGTGAAAATCAATGAATTATAAAGGGATAAACATGATATATATTTTATGAATTCTCTGTTTCATACACAGTGGGACAAGGTGACAGGTAAAACTGTAGAAAAATCACAGATTTGTGAAATTATTTTTGATTTCTTTTTATTTTCCACCTAGCCGCAAGTTTTGGTAGCAGATTATAGATGTGATTAATTTATTGATGGAAGCATCACCTTATACATTTAGTCTATATATAATGCAGCAAGATTGTTTACCTCTATGAATTATCCATTTTGAATTTTTGGGGTAGTGGATTTGCTTTACATATCAAGTGGTTTGCAGAATAATGTTGTTTGTTTTAAAATTATTATTGTCTGCTTGTTTTAAATACAGCTTTTAAAATTATAAAGATAACATTGCTTTTATTGTTGCCTAACTACTAAGTTTAGATAAAGATTATTTCTCTTTTTTTTTTTAGCTTTTGAAAGAATTTTTTGTAATTTGTAGAATTAATTAACCCATGACTTAGACTTAAAGAATTTATCCTTGAATTTTTTTTTCTTACCTTTGATTAGATATTATCCACTTTTTAATGCTTTGATAGAGCCCATGTTATTAGAATTAAAAATTTTATTTTTGACTTTGATAGAATTGATTCAAGTGTTTTATGGCTAGTCATGACATGGAGAATATTGTGGAGAATCGCTAGTACTTCAGAAATTTTGAGTAATACATAATCATAAATAATCCATAAATGTGTAGCATACATATGGATAGATTTTGTTGTTGAATTTTGTAAGAAAGTACAATCATATTCATGATTTTTTCATATTCTTTTAACTAGATATAAAAGCTATGTTTTTTTAAATCATAACCAGTACTTAGTATCTGATTTATGCTCGTCTGTTTCTCAGTGAGAGAGAGGATCCGGACACCGTAGTATTAGAATATCACCCCATCATCCCTGTAGATATCAGAAAGTATGACCCCCTCCCCAACGATTTACCCGAAACCAAAGCTGTCAAAGAGAGGTACAACTTGTATTCCCAGAAGGAAATCCACTACTGGAAGGTATGTACAGAGCTGGTCCATGTATGCCTCACTTCATATATTATATTTATATACATTAATTTACTGTAACTTGCATATAGATACTGCAACTTGTATATGAATTGTGTTTCAAACTAAGTAAATCAGTGGTGTCAAAATATGTGTAAGATATTTATCAAAGTTTACTGATAATATATTCCCAAACAAACCTCAATTAATGGACAATTTTTGTGGCAAACTATTCAATTAGTGTTTTTATTGTAGCAAATCATTCCCTATATATCTGAGCTAAAAATGCCAAAAAGAGTCAAAGGTATCAGCATAGTGTCCTGCTCCCCCAACAGTAAATATGTGGCATTTGGATCTCTACGAGGTAAGCTTGATTAAATTGATTGTATTTATCAATGCAGTATTCCATTCTCTAGTCAGATTCTTGATCATATGCCTTAAACAAAATTATCTGTTGCCAGCAATTGAATCAGTTCGAACCATTACAATTATAATAGAATGATGTAAACAATAAATGGTGTTCCAGGTGATGCCATGATCTTTGACACAGCCTACGACCCTTGGCGACTTATCAAGGTCATGGTCAATGAGAACAAAGGAGATGATCCCATAGTAAACCTGTCCTGGACCATGGACTGTCAGAGAGTCATCACCATCACTCACTCTGTATGTATTTGTCTTATGTACTTCCTATCTGTCTCATGCATTCAGCTTGTGAAGGGGGAGGGGGGTTTTGTGGGGGTGGGGGATGTAGCAAGGCATGCCAATTGATGTTGATTTGTGGAATACTAGGTAAAGGTTCATTTTTCCTTATCGCATTGTATTGTTTTGTTTTTTTTACTGGATATTTGAGTACAGATGTTTGTGACATTTTAATGATATTTAAGGGTAAAAATATTTGAATGTGGGTTCATGTACATATTCCTGATGATCTTGCATATACCAGCACATATGTTATATATATGTATCGTGTAAAAAAAAGTAGCATATGAACTTTCAAATAGGGCCTTTATTATTCTTATGTACCTGTGTAAAAAAAAATAATCAAATTATTGCAGGGAAGTGTTTTTGTTTACTCCATGCTGGGTGGATTAAAGAAATCCAACACCAGTAGGATGGGGCTAGGAGCGGATGATCTGGGAGTTTTTCCCCAGCAAATGGGCCTTGTGCTAGACATGGATGCCTCATTCAAAGATTTCACATTTCAAGAAGGTAGGCACAGTAACTGGTACCTGGTGTAAAGTCTGATGACATTTTTCGCTTTCAACAGTGTGTAGTAAATCTAGTTCTCATCCAATGCAGCTTTAAATATACTTTAACTACCGTACATTAAAGCACAAAAGACTGTGCGATTGAAAGTTGTACATCTATTTGAAAGAAATAAAGTTTTGATTTATCAAACAATTTTTTTGCGTGAAACTATTCATTTGATTTCTGTTTTGGAGAGGGGACGGGTTACATGTTGATGTGATGAAATTTTAAAATTATCTATTTTGATTGATCCACAGGCCCTCTAGCTGATGATGGAGTCTTGACAGAAGTTCATCTACCCACCTCTGCATCTTTCTTTCCATCATTCTCATTTCTAGGTGTACAGGCGAGTATATTGTTTGTTAAGCTACTTGCGTCTTAAACAGTTAAAGCACATTCATAGATACACTTTCTTTAACTAGGACCTCTAGAGTTATTAGTCAGATGCTTACATGAATGGATGACTACTCTTAGGCAGAAAATTCAAACGTTTATATTCAAGCTTAAGGTTTACACTTAAAACTCGGAGTTACCAATGATTGATAGGATGCCTTGATGTTTCCAGGACAGTTTCTGTGTTGGTTTGGAGTCTGGAGACATCTTGAAGTGCGACTTGGAGTTTGTGTTGAATGCTCCAGGGGAAGGCGACACCCATAAATTTGTGGAATCCAAGAGAGTCTACAACCCCATGTTATCAGTAAGTCATGTTCACATGGTTTAAGAGACAAAATCCATTTACACAAAGTTTACAATTATTGACTGTAAAGGTTGCTTCATGACCTCAGGGTGTGACATTAATCTAACCGAAGGTTGTTCAACCAAGGTCAAGGTCATATTATTAACATATCATTTGTCAAAAAGAGGTCCTATGGAGGTTGTTTCTGTTCTGATTTCTTGTGCACAATCACCATGAGTCTATTCCGGTAAGAAACATTTTCACAATCAGGTTTCAACAAATTATGCTCTCATCATCTATCTTGCAGTCAAAGACCTTGAACATAATAGGGCGAGGAGTGGAAGGAGATCTCTTCAAGCAACACAAGGCGCGGATCATCCATTTTAGTTTCATCGACAACATCAATGAACTTGTGTCAGTGGATGAGGAGGGCTTCATCTTCATCTGGAAGTATACAAGGTGAATATCTGTCAAATCAGTATACAGTAAAACACAATTATAGCAAACTCGCTAATAATGAATCGACGCTTACAGGGAAGTGATTTTCATTCCCCGTGAGTACAAGACGCCTTGTGAACTTGACGGATATGACGAATTACGCTTATAACGAAAATCACTCGTCCCTAGCATTTTGTTATAACCGTGTTTTACTGTAGGCTCAATTCAGTCAAAAAATGTAGATTTTATTTTCATTCATCACAATAAAAACTTCCGTCTTAAATTCAATGAAATCAGGGGAAAACCTCTAAATATCCAAGGATTTGAGTCCCCCAAGTTAGAGTAAATAAAGATTCAAGGGTTGATGGATATGACTTTTACTTATCCATGTTTTTATATATATCAATGTTCAGATTGTCAAAATATATGTGTATGGTGAAAATATCTGAATATAGCTAATGAAAAATTGGTTCTGGTTTGTGTTCAGTTTTGATAGGTGTTCCTTTGTTCTTTAACTTATGTTTGGAATTATGATTTCAGAGAATGGAAAGCCAGTGTTGGATGGTTTAAACCAGTGAGGAAATTCCGACTGTCAAAAACCAAGGACATGTACCAACCAGCTGAGGGTAAACCCAAGGTAAAAGTTGGGGTAAAAATAGTACACATATGAATGGGAAAGAGATAACGAGTGGAAGCAAGTCAATTCAAATTGGGATTAGGAAAAAACTCTTCTTCTATAAATTGCACAGGAAGTAAATGCCTATTACCTAGTAGTCTGCATTAAACTTGATATAATGTGAAAAGTTTATGAAAAATGAATTTTGTAAACATAAAATGGATGTTGCTTTAGCTTATGGATATCATTTTGATTTGTCATTGAATTGTCTTTATTTCAGGATAGAACATTGAAGGTTTGCAGCTCTCGCTATTTATTAACCCCTACAAGAACCTTCCCTAGGTTAATGTGTCAATTATTATTTCCCTCAGATATATGTACCTGATTTATTACCCAGATTACCCAGATTTATATTTTCTTTTATGGTGATTGCAGAATTATATTCTAAAACAAACAATTATGAAAAATATATCATGATGATTCTTCCTTTAAATTGATACATACCATGAAACTTTTTCTTGGAAATGGGAGAGGATGTTTAATACAAAAACTCTAAAAATTATGTTTCCCTTCCATTGCTGTTTGGAATAATACTGCCTGATCCTCTGAATTTCTCCCCAAATTTGTATCCCTGCATGCACTTATTCCATCAACTGTAATTAATTGTTGGGAAGGATGAAATGACCTTGAAATTAACCCCTTTTCCTATTCTGGTCATTGGTTCTTGAAAACCCATTTTTCTTATGCCATTTATTTCATTTTCTTTGTCCTATTGGTGAATGGTGGATTTGGGAAATTAATTTGTTCTTTTTCAGCTTAAAGTGAGAAACAATTCTATATTCTTAAGGTGTACAGACCTTCTAAACAGAGAGATAACTCCAGCTATGATTATAGAGACTTCATGTATTAACAAATATTTTAGCTTCTTCCAATATTTGACACTCAAGATGAAGTGAAATTGCAACTATCTTAATTTCATTTAAAATACAAATTTTGTTTAAGCCAAGTTTCACATGTTGATAAAATTCCTCAAGTCGAATTACCGGGTAATTAGGAATCTACGTTTTATGTGTCTGTGCAATGGTTATACTGTGCCCATTATTTACTGATAAGCCATAAGTATACACAGAATCTGCAGGTGGTGATTACTATACATCATTTAAAGTGGTTATGAACATCCTTAGAATTAGTTTGATTAAAGTGTGGCACTTGACATAATTTTAACACCGTGTTTTGTTCTTCATAAAAGCTGGTTTTTACTGATGGTGCAGCTGCCATGCCTAACAAGAAGCGCCAGAGAACGCGACAGGAAATAGCACAGGAAAGGAAACAAAGTAAGAAATATTAGGCACACTATCCTGAATTTTATTAAGATGTTAAAACTTGTTGTCTACAGGAGCAGGATATTCTACCGGTACATGATTCTTCTAGATCATGATAGATGTAATCCCACTTTCATATGCAGCTACATTTATGTACATTTTTTGCCACTCAAGTCTTCATACTTTCTTCTAATTATCAAACCTATCCCTCTTTTCAGAAGCCATGCACACTTCTTTTTAATTGATTTTCAGATTTTCTCAGAAAAGTCATTTGTGTTTCATACTATACATAGATCTATTGTTTTATTAATGGTTATGTTTTGTTGTGCTTTTAGATATGAACCTGATCTTGAACATGAACCTTGGTGACCCTTGGCATGTACAATTTGATGGAAACAAATTGGTATCTACATTCTACACTATTTATTACATACTGTGATTTTATCATGAACTATTGGACCCCATTGTTTGGTTTATCATTATATATGTATTGAACACCAATTTGTGGTTTCAGCATTATTTATTGAACCCCAGTTTTGGTTGATTTTTGTTGTTGCATTATATACAAAATTAGATAATCATGGAAATAAAAAACTTGACAAAATTTTCATTTGTAAAACAATTATCTACATACATGTACATATATCCTTGATGCTGTTAAATTTTATGAAATCTATAAAAAAAATTACCTTCACAAATATTTATGAAACCACAGTATACCACATATTTCAATTAGCAGACATTCTTGTAACATATGAAATATTAAGATGTCCATTTCTCACAATCTAGACACATGTTACTGTTTATAGTAAATACCGGTAAGCCCACTGTTTGAAAGAAGCGCCAGTGCTCAAGTTGTAATTCCTTTTCTACAGATAGAGGTGTACGCGCCGCGAGGCGTGGTGAAGGACACAGGAGCAGTCTTCCACATCGTCATCAAACACATCGCTACTGACCAGTTGTCATCGTACGCCACCAGAGTTTACAAACCTGTAAAGGTAGGCAATTTTTGAAGAGGCTTTCTCATAAGTAATCCCCCTCTCTTTTCCCCATTTCCATTGAAAATTCTATCCCCATGTATGTTTTTTATACTACTGTATTATCATTTTATGATATCAAGTAGAAGAGATCTATGTTAAGATATTAAGTTTTTTATTCTTGGTGAATTTTACTAATTTGACATTTCCTTTTTGGAATTTTGAAATAAATTAAAGTACTATAAGAAAAAATAGAATTTGCTTTTCAATTCACAACTATGCGCTTTTAAAAATTTTCACTTTATAATTTTTTTTTCTTTTGAGAATGTCAAATAATTTGTGTTTTTGACAGATTAAATATTCCAAGATGTCTGTGATATCAACTGCCAAGGGAGATGCACTCATATTTATGTTACTCTTTCCCTCTTTTCCTCCAAAAGGTAAGGTTTATCTTCAGTTGTTTTAGTAAACTCTTTTACAATGAATGAAAAATTCTACTTACAGAATATACTTCATGCTAGGATTACCAGTATTCACAGAAATTCTGAAAAAGAACAAATAAGATGCCAAAAGAAAAACTTAATCAATTTTATTTTTTCTGTAAAACTCCAGTCTATTTAAATGCCTTTTTGTGATGATTATTCAGATTTTATTTGATTTTTTTTTCAAAACACTGTTGATGTTAATCTTGATACAGCATCAAAATTTGGAAATATCACTGCCAATACTGCAATAACAAGCTTTGTCTGTATTAAATTCAGCCGTAATACGAATGCATTATATAATGCATTGTAAGTTGTTACCATATTTGTTATCCATGAAATATTTTCTATTTACAGAGCCCCATGTGACTATAACAGTTTTTGATTTGAAGACCTTTGAGTTGCGAGATTTCAGACGAGATATTTATTTGTCTGAGGCAGAATTCACAGAGATGTCAAGAAATGATACCACATTTGCAGATGTATGTTTAGTTATACGTTAAAGATTCTTTAAGTACAAGGACAAAATTAGAGAAAGTTACAGGGTTCAACTTGACTAAGTCACAGATTATTATCACTTACAAAGCATTTGCAGCCAAGTTCTTATAACTGTTTTCATATATATAGTACCGGTACGTACGTTTCTTTGTTGTGGATATATTTCTTGAAACTACTGTTATACATGTATAGGTGACAGACACTATGAAAATATATTTCCTAATGACAAAGTTGAATTTAAACACAACATTGAACTGTTTAAGTAAACCTGCTTATTTTATATTTAGATCAGTAGAGTTTTTGGGCCCACTGGATCAGAGTACCTGTTTATATGTCTCCTTGGGGATTTCAAGGTCATCTCCTTGACAACAGGACGACAAGTGGTCAGAATGGAGGACCCTTCAATTAGATCTGGTATGACCTTTTACACATCTCCTATATCTAAATATTCTGACGAATATAACCGTAAACATATATACATATTATTGTTTATGGTGTTGTTAATCTGTATAAAATTTCAGACGATGATGATGACGAAGATGAAGGTAAAAACTATAAGTCCATTGTGTAATCGTACAATCCTGATTTCTAATCCATCTTGATCCTTTATAACTGTATCAGTGAACTCCCAATTCCCTTTTTAACAGTTTGAATAATCCTCTCACATTCCAGTGATATATGTATATATTTCCTCTGTTACTTTGTGTGAGACTTGTCATGCAATTGTGTATGTCTTATTTACAGCTCATGTTTATCTTTCCATGTACAATATACCTTTTTTCATCAATGTTTTACTGTATATCAACTCCCTCCATATCCCATATTCATTTCAATAATACACATTTACTTTACTTACAGTTCATCATCATTCAAATTCCATTAAAAAACAAAGCAAAACAAAAATGGTTGGGGGGGGGGGGCTTACTGGTAGTTTGAATTAGATTAAGAGTGACATGGCAAAAACACAATTTATGATATGGGTTGAATATGAACCATTTTCTTGGAGAATTTGCAATAATAGGTGGTTAACTTAATTAGCACAGGCAATTACAGGTACATGTAATGGGTAATAAGATAGGATGTTTATTAATATTGCAATTGTAGAAAGCCCTGTGCTATCACTGTTAAACTATGCCAAGAGATTGTCAGCAGAGAATATGTCATACTTTTGGCTGTAAAAAAATCATTGTCCAAAATGAGTCTTTTCATCTTATGTATCAATCTTGTGCATAGTCAAATCTGGACAGTACAAGTTTAACATATAATGATACAGTATACGTATATCTATTAGGCTATAGAGGATGCACCATCAGGACGGATGAATTGCCATTGGAGGAAAACTCACAAGTGTCGGTGTTGTCAACCAATGGGAAAATGCACGCTATATTTCATTCTCCAGTAAGTCTGTATTATTATCACACATGTTTTATGTACCGGTATATAGAACTCATGATATTATGAGTTTTAATTCCATTGTTGGTCATTAAGCAGAAAGAGTCTATTTTGAGAATTGTATCAGAGAAATTGAGAAAATGAATACATTTGTTTGTGTATTATTGGAAAAGATTCTTACTCTTATGCAGGAACTTTGAAGACTTCTTCAAATCACCATATTTTGAGAATATTACTGTACATAAAATTTTTTAAAGTGAATATTTATGCGTTGACAGCAAGTTCATTTATTGATGGAAAAAGAGTTTTCAGAAACTTTACTTTCAGTAGAATTTTTATTTTCGCAATACCTTTTAGAATTCTGGTACTGTAATGTATGTGGAGTTTGAAGATGAGAATGTGAAAGCTACCAGACGACAAATGTGGAAGCTGTATGATAGACTGTAAGATTCTCTCTCTCTCTCTCTCTCTCTCTCTCTCTCTCTCTCTCTCTCTCTCTCTCTCTCTCTCTCTCTCATTTAAAGTACATTGTATTCTGAATATTTGTGTCATAATGATTAACATAATTTTTTTTTCTACCGGTATTTATGAAGGCTTTGGAATCATCAAATTAATCAGAAATTGTAGTTGAAATGCATTCCCATTAAAGAAATCTACAATTGATTATTTACAAAAACATTTTTCCCACAAGCTTGTTAGTTTCTTTATTATCCAATAAAACTAAAAAAAAAAAAACCCACAGAATTATTTATCCTCTTCCCCAATATACTGCCTGTAGTTTTGTGCTTGAACCATACATGTATCTGTTTCGATGACAGTGAGCCTGAGAAGAAGCGGTTAATGCCGGCCGAGCTGAGAGTGGACACTCTGACCAGTGATCTCGGTGACAAACAGCACCCCTCTGTTGCCATGCGCTCCATCGTCCTGGAGATGATGGACAAAGCCATCCAGCTGTCCCACAAGGCTAAATACACCAATGAACAGAAGGATGACTTCATGCTGTGGGACAGGGTCAACAATTACAAGCCCCTTGAACAACCGGTAGGTCAAAGGTCTAAGGTCAAATAAAAAATGGTGTTGAGTGAGCAAATTATTTAAGGAATAAGGAATCATTCTTTGAGTACATGTATTATGAGATGATAATTTCAGTCGGGCGTGGTCAAATCCAATAAAGCCTGAAGGGCTTTATGATAGATTTGACCAAGATTTGACCATTACTTATATTTACCGGTACATTATTTCCAATTTGTACACTTTAAAACAGCGTTATTTTAAAACTACTATTTTTTTTATGTAGCACATGCTATGTATTACATTTTGTACTACACTGTGCAGCCAATACCATTTTTGGTTATGCTATAAGACATGCTCATTTTGTGTCGCTCAAGTTTTATGAAGTTATTGGGTTTTAGGGTTCAAAATTGATTCGTAATGTTATCACAGCAAAGGCAGTTGAAAATGTAAATATAAAAATAGAAAATCATGGTTTGGAACAGTCAACAACTACAGACCACTGTAACAACTGGTAGCATGAAGGCAAATGAAAAAATGGATTTGAGCAAATTATGAAAGCAGAACATCATGAAAGCAGAACATCAGTTTTTCTGAATGAGGGATTATAAGTCAATGATTACTTTTCCATTTAAGTTTATTTATTAACCCATTCAGCAGTTATTCAGAATGCCTGTTCATACATAGAATTCACATACAGCCTACTCTGGATATATTGAAATTCAGGGGACCATGCAAATTATTTCAATATATCCGTATTTCAATATAAGCGATATTGACTGACGTTAAGCCCGCCATTTTTGAAAGTTCAATCCTGATGTAAGCATTGAAAACTAAACCCGAACAAATTATTTGGTAATCATTTATCTATTACAGTGAACAGATTACATGGAATATTAGTCTTTGAAAGTTTGATTAAAATTACATCCGTAAGTTTTGTGAGTTTCATTTTGTTACTATCTTAAACCTCATCATAATTTCCAATTGCATTCTTTTACGTTTAGAGAAAAATCACCAGACTCAAACGCTTCAAATACTGCTGAACGCTGCTTGTGGATCATCTGAAGTGTACTCGCGATAATCTAAAAATCCTTAGCTACTTCGAATTTAGGCTTTGTCCTTCTATCAACAGCCATAACTAGTTCGTATTTAGTGTCCGAAGATAAGGTTTTTCGTTTCCGTGGGTTTCCATATTACGACTAGCCTCAATACATCCGTACACATAAAAACAAAAAATTAAACAGTGAATAAATTTTACTTTTTAAAAGAAGTATAAAAATACACATGAATAGAACTTATAAATTCACACCTTTGTATATCAAACGGTCAGTCTGGCATAATTACTTTCACCAACTGTGATGACAGCCGCTTGGGAGTACTTCAACATAACCATTATAAAAACAACTAATCATCACCTATGGGGACCGATCAGTGGCTTCAATATAAGCAACATTTCAAAATAGCAGATTTCATTATATCCGTTGATTCAATGCAAAGAAAATGAGAGGCAAAAACTGGGGATTTATTTCTATTTCAAAATAAGGGGAATTTCAAAATAAGCGATTTCAATATAAGTGGAGTAAGCTGTATTACATTTTTTGGTTCAAAGAGGAAATATTAGCGTAAGCATCAGATTTAGTTTTCATTAAATAGAACTGAAAAACTTTCTTTGGCTGAACTTATCAAGCATAATTCCATAGTAGAATATATTTTACATGTACCGGGTATT
Source organism: Magallana angulata (assembly GCF_025612915.1). NCBI lineage: Eukaryota > Metazoa > Mollusca > Bivalvia > Ostreida > Ostreidae > Magallana > Magallana angulata. Next base: position 31,738,943 of record NC_069114.1, read on the forward strand.
TAGATTTTTGCATTTAAAACAAATTAGTCAATGTAGTAAAGAATTAATCAGTTTTACAATATTTACAGATAAATAGCGGGAACATCCTGACTGGACCTTGAGTGTCTACAACAGAAAAAGATCTTAAAAATTGACACATAACCTGTTCAATGCTCTACATACCTGGTCATCTAAATACCAGTATTAGCTGGTACTACTGCTGTACTCTGGACCATTATCCAAAACTTCTTCCAGATGGACTCAACTAGAGAATTTGACTTAATTGGAAAACCTTCCAGTAGTGGACTTCCATTTGACTTACAATAACATTCTGAGTTGATATCTATTCCTATGGGTGCTAGAGCCATATATTTAAACTTTGAAATGGAAATCTCATAAACAATGTATATATCCACTCAATCCATTTGTTTACAGCTGGATCTGGATATTCTTGCATTTACAGCTAGATTGGAACACCAGTAATCCTGTATTCATACACCAAGATCCATATGTTTACATCAAGATCCATGGATTCTTTTACATGTATTTACATTTGGATTATTTTTCACACAGCTGGATCTGTGGATTTCTGAGGTTCTCTGCTGCTCCATGCAGTCTTGGAATTGTTCATGATGAATTAATTGTGTTCAACCCAAATCTTAAAAGCTACTTGACACAACTTCTCTTTGATATTTTTGGCTTCAGATTAGATCATTGTTGCATTGTAGATATAGTGCCATTCATTTCAGCACTTATTTTTTAAAACAATAAAAGTTCATTTTTATGATTGACATTATTCATGATGTATGTGTGTGAGAAATGAAATACTTGTGACTGAACATCTGTGAATATGAACTCATGGGTAAAACCAATGGATATTTTTATTTTTTATGTGGCATTGAGATATATTTTTGTAGATATTACATGCGTGCTCTGTCATGTATTGTATCAAATGTTTATAGTATGGCTTCCAAGTGCTTCTTCAATACATTTATAACCAAATAGGTCTTCCTGTTTATGTACTGTAAAGCTTCCAAGAGATGTTTTGCCAAACAGTTGTTTTGTATGCAATGTTGTATACATGAATTTACATTAAATCCAAGCTTTGCACATATAAGCTCAAATCGTAGTAGTTGATGGTAGTACTCGAAGGTTAGTGAAGTGAATATTTACACTGCAAATGTCATCTTAAAACTTGTTTTTTTTTCATTATTTTCTCAACTGTTTGTGCCAAATCATTTTTAGAGAAATTTCTTTGTTGTTACATTGATGTCATCATAGCTTCATTTGTTTATTTACAGGAAACTTGTGTGCAAATACTATTTCTGTGAAATTAACATAATTGATAAATTTTGAAAATTGCATGTTCTGTTTTTGTGCATGCATATGTATGAATTCTTTTTGTTGGCAACATTGTTTATTTACAGGAAACTTATGTACAACCACTTTTTATGTGAAATTGACAACTGACATAAAATTAACATAAAATTGATGAAGAGTTATTATGAAATATATTTGTAAAGTTGAAAGTGCAAAACATTTCACTCAAAAAACAGCCCCAAAGAGGCCCAAACCTTGTGGATGTTTAGGGAAGGTTTCCAGTAACTAGGGTCCTTTTTATTCATTCTGTTTGTGGGAGATTTTTTGCAATAGTTATTCAATGAATATAATCTTTCACAAAAGCACATATGATTATTTCAACAACTGTGAAAAACATACTTTTGTTAAAGAAAGAAAATTACAATGCATATCTTTAATTCTATGTTTGGTGTCCTTAGAAATTATTCTCAACAGAAACCTGTTCAAGAAAGCAAGTTTTCTCAGGTGCTCCCGTAATAAAAAAAAACCTGGTGTTATAGGTCCTTGTACAATATATATGTGGAATTATGTCAGTTGTAAATGCCTGCAAGGGCTGCCCCTGCTTAACAGGTCTCAAAAATCAGAACATCAGTAGTTATCAACAGTTAGATAGAACCATTTTAACAGGAGCTTGGACTTTGGGTAGTTGTGTCAAACAGCACTGTGACTGTCTATTTTATTGTAGGCCACTCAGTCATGGCTCTTTGAAATCAACAAGATTTGTCAGGCTTTTGAGCTAAGGCTACGCAATCGGTGTATATTTCGCTTGAAACCAGCGTCATTTTAACTTGTTTTGACACAAGAAATAGATAGTTACATCCTACTGAAAGTCCAAGGACTTGTTAAAATGGTTCTAAATGTTTAGTTAACTCTGTGAACTCTGTCATAATTATATTCAACTAGTATTAAATCATTGACAGTAGATCTCTACATGTGTATATTGTTTTTTGCTCTCTTTGCCTCTAATGCGAAACATTGATATTCACCAAACATTACACTGTATGTACATCTCTTTGTTTGATCTTACCTCAGTTTTTTTTCACTTTGTGTTTACTTATTTCTGAGTAGCAAAGAAAAGCTGTACAATTAGTAAAATGTGTAATAATTTGTTATTTATATTGTTATCTGTGATACTATAGTAAACATTAGCAATACCTCAACTTTTTAATTTTTTTATATGAAAAATATTGGTAGTTGACTGATTTAAAGCAATCTATCCAGGCGCGGGGGGGGGGGGGGTCAAGTATATCAAATGTATATACCGAGCAGACAAACTAGTGATTGTTCAGGACGAGCAAGGAAACCTATGCCATACTTGTAAAGTTCATTCTGTAAAACCCTAAATTTGTATATGTATATACCGAGCAGACAAACTAGTGATTGTTCAAGACGAGCAAGGAAACCTATGCCATACTTGTAAAGTTCATTCTGTAAAACCCTAAATTTGTCAAGCGCGAAGGAGTTTAAAAAAGTTTACACAACTAGTCCGTTTTCCAATATAATAAACTGTTAATCCTGATTTGAAAAATATATGAAGAAAAAAAAAATGTTACGATATGCTCGAAGAATATTAGGGTAGACCGTAGCCAGGCTTTAACCCACCGGTATACATCTTATGCAAATGCTACGAGTATCCGGCTGTTACTTTTGCTATTGAGAAGAGATCGTAGATTATTCATTTATGTGTAAATATTTCAATATCATTAGTTTCATATACATATATTTACATACATGTACGTTTCGACCAATCGATAAACGGGGCATGTAGCTGTTTCTATAAAGCTATGAATTATCTAAAAGTTTCGGTAAGAAATAGAGGGAATCATACTCGGTATATGTAAATATAAACAATAAAATGTTTTATTATACTTTCATGTTAAATACTGAAATCTGAACACACTTGGCAACGGGTAACACTATATAAATAGTGCCTGTTTGGGAGGGTAACAGTTGAAATTGACACCCCGTGGAAACCATTGTCGAAGCGTCGGTTGACAATGGTTTCCACGGGGTGTGGCGTCGGTTGACAATGGTTTCCACGGGGTGTCAATTTCAACTGTTACCCCCCCCCCCCCAAACAGGCACTATTTATATAGTGTTACCCGTTGCTAAGTGTGTTGCTAACACTGAGGGTAATAGATCGGATTGGCAACTGTATCTTAACCAATCAGATGTCAGTATTTAACATGAAAGTATAATAATATATAAATAGTCAATTTCAACGGTTACCCTCCCTAACAGGTACTATTTTTTTTATTATACTGAATGTCTTATATTTTTAAAGAAAATTTTACTGCTTTTTTATAGAAATAAAGTGAATTCTACGGTGAACCGTACACACATAATTTACGCGCATGTAACAATTCGTTTTGTTATACTTTCATGTTAAATACTGAAATCTGATTGGTTAAGACGCAGTTAATAATATTTTCTATTACCCTCAGCGTTAGTAACGCACTAAGCAACGGGTAACATTAAAAAATGTAACATGCGCGAAAATTATGCGCGTACGGTTCGCTGTATAATTCACGTTATTCCTATATAAAAGCAGTAAAATTTTCTTAAAAATTAAGACATTCAGTATAACAAAATAAATAGTGCCTGTTTGGGAGGATAACAGTTGAAATTGACACCCCTCGAAAACCATTGTCAACCTCCGCTTCGCGTCGGTTGACAATGGTTTTCTCGGGGTGTCAATTTCAACTGTTACCCTCCCAAACAGGCACTATTTATATAGTATTACCCGTTGCCAAGTGTGTTGCTAATGCAAAGGGTAATAGAACGGATTACCAACTGCGTCTAAACCAATCAGATTTCAGTATTTAACATTAAAGTATAATAACTATATAATGATTCATGCGATGAAGGGTGTGTTCCCGTTTTGCACACATTTGATAATTGGGTATAGAACAATAGGTGTGAATTGTGTTTTGATAGCAATTATAGTCTGCTTTCGGTCAAAGATTTTACCTGGATTTTTACCTGTGTTTTATTAGTGCCTTAACGATAAAACAAGAGGAATACAGATATTTTGTTGTGTTTTAGGTCTAATAACTATCACCATTTATTTTTTTTCGTTTGACACAATAATGATATATTTAAAAAGTATGATAAAAAATTAATGATTAGATTCGATGAATTGACTTTTACATTTTTGTCCATTTACCTTAAATACATGTATAAAACCAAATGAATTATGAAAAATTGCTGGTCCAAAGCCAATTGGAAGCTGATTCAAATAAAAGAATACATGTTAATTTCAATTGCGAGTAGATATGTTTTATTTATTTTATTGTCAATTGCCCTCGCAGGAATTGTGATATAGACTATAGCAATTAAGCAATTATCTCACCTGGTCAAATTCCCGTTTCGCACACATTTTTTCGATACCTAATTTTCAAATGTGTGCAAAACGGGAACAAACCTGAAAACCCAATTATCTCACCTGGTCAAATTCCCGTTTCGCACACATTTTTTCGATACCTAATTTTCAAATGTGTGCAAAACGGGAACAAACCCGATGAAGGCAGCGATCATTGTAGAAAAAAAAACGTTATCTGCAATGACGCTACCATCATACATTGCACGAATCCCAGAAGAATGAATAACATTTTTATGTCTCTGGTTTTATTTTTGATTGCAATATGGCCTCTTTGATTCTCTTCACATGAAGTTGGTTGGAAATGTGGTCAGATCTATGTTGCCGTCAATAATTTGCTGATTTGGACTTTTTGTCTGTAAAAAATAAGGCAAGCATATGCCGCCTTTTATCCAATGACGTTACGTCATTCTAGGCCAAGACAAAATAAAAAGAAAAGCTTGTGAAACTGTTTGGAATTAGTCTCTTGTCAAAATTCTTATTTCTATCTGATGTTTCCTTGGTTCAATTTTTGAACAACGATTCGTTTGTGCATGTTACATTTCTTCAGATGTCATCGATCAACTAGACCTTTACGCAGTGTTACTCACGTCATCACAAAATGCATGTACCAACAACTTTTACTACAGACCATACTATCATACAAAACTGCAGACTTTGTGTTCCTGATGACACCTTTTCGCGACATTTCCAAATTTAGAATTTATTTGGACGGTAATTCCGATATATTTAGATACATGGCGACGTAAACTACCTCGCTAATAGTGCAAGAGTACTATGACAGAAATGTCTTCTGAACGTGATTCTATACCATATACTTGTGGCTGAATCATATCTTAGTGTCCTCTGTTATCTTGATATAAGCTAGAAAACCGAATTGTCATGCCAATATCAGGCACGACCATAAACATTTATTTATCAGATCCATCATGGCAGTCTTCTTCGGCTGTCTTCTGCTCCTGTCGTCTGCTTTCGCGTCAGTTGAGAGACGTAATACCGTCTGCTACAATCCGTTTGGTTGCTTCTCCTCTGATGGATTACTGAAGGCGCCCCAGTCTCCGGATATTATCGACACATACTTCAGGTTGTACGTTAGGGGACATTCGTCTCATATCAATGAAATTGGAGGTAAGGCAGGTCGAGTGATGTCCGACTTCAATAGTTGTTCAATTTTATACGGTATCCATCAAATACCGGGTATCCGTCTATTTCAATCAAGATACACAATTTACATCATAATAGAAAGAACTCCATCGTCTGAAGCCACGGGTTTTGTGTCCATTTTTTTCCACAAACTATTTTTGTGAAAATAGAATGGAAACAAAACCCGTGGCTTGAGACGATGAAAGACCTCATATAGTTTGACTTAAATTTGGATTGGCTACCAAACACTAATTCGCACCAAAATGTAGAACAAGCAAAGAAAAGCATAGTTGCTGTATCATGCAATTAAGAAGGTGAACGAAAACCTTCTATATCAATCCTTTAAATCGGATTTTGCAGGAGCAGGTTGGGAGCGAGAAGTGACGACTTTTACCAACCATGTCAGCGCAACCAAAAAAACCAAGGTCCTCATCCACGGTTTTATAAACAATGGAAGGTCGCCATGGGTGATTCAGGCAAAGAACGAGCTCTTGAAAAAGGCAAGTTTAAGAATAAAAAAGTTCTGTTTTGCATTGTTCATGCTGGTTTAAACGATATCGTATACATGCACTAGTATATTTTGTAGAATGGTATGGTTTCTCATTGAGAATTACAAAGCGTTGAAAGCACGGGACGTGGCATCTGTCGTGCAAATGCAATTTTAAAATGTAATAGTCTTCAACTTCCAGGGTGACTTTAATGTTATAGTCGTGGACTGGGGGTCCGGGGCTAAATGGCCCTATGAACAGGCCGCAGGTAACGGATTCTTGGTTGGCGCCGAACTGGCTGCATTGCTGACGTATATACGAGACCACGCCCACGTGAAGCTCTCGGACGTCCATATCATCGGACACAGCCTCGGTGCACAGGTGGCTGGTCTAGCAGGACACTCCTTAACGAACATTGGTAGAATCACAGGTATGCGTGAAGATATATCTCATTGCTCACACTCTTTTGCTTTTTTAATGTTTGTATATTTCTCCTTTCTTGCTTGCTCTTAAATTGTTTTACTTCACGAGTAATTTTAGTATCAATTCTTTTTATTTCGTATTTTATAGGCCTTGATCCCGCTGATCCTTTCTTTTCCGGCAAACCCCTCAATCGCCGTCTCGACCCCAATGACGCAACTTTTGTGGACGTCATCCATACTGATGGCTCCAACTTCACATTTTCCCAAGGTAAAAGATACGATTGTTCGAACATTATGCGGGGTTCTAAGTCTTCATACTATTCTTTTGTGTCACCGTCTACGTTGTGCGATCTTGACAGGATTTGGAACTCACGATAACGAAGGTGATGTTGACTTTTTCCCCAATGGCGGAGAGCATCAGCCTGGTTGTACTGAGGACCCTGGCAGTAGTGCTCTGTATAATCTGCTCCATGGCGGTTTTGGTAATATGCAATCATTAAAATTAAAAACCAAACATCCACTACAGACAATTTAGCACCTTGCATACACAGGCACCTACAAACGTGTTTTTTTTTCAAAATAAAAATATATGGCCCTGACCTAATGTTTCATAAAGTAAAGGGTATATCTTTTTATTATGAGAAAAATATATAACATCAGGTGCCTGCATGTGCTTGAACATTACCGAAGTGTGTCACCGGTGTGGGTATTTGCAACTTCTCACCTCAGTATTAACTAACAGGGGCTTATAATTGCAGGGGTTGTTGCTCACTCACTGACCTGCAGTCACAGTCGAGCGACCGAGTTCTTCATCGAGTCTATCAACTCTCCATGTAAATTCTACGCCCACAAATGTTCAAGCATTACTGACTTTGACGAAGGTCGCTGTATGGGGTGTCCGGACGGCGGCTGCGCAGCGATGGGATATGATGCTGATGCTACATCACTTCGCGGCACCTTCTACCTCAGTACCTCAACTCATGCCCCATTTTGCGGTATATAATGTGCATGTACCTCTGAGTAATATTGAGTACAAAAAATTCTTGAATTTCAGTGCTTTAAAATTTCTTTGACCGGAACACGTGTTCATTTAGTTTGGTGGTTGTGAATGCATGGTCTTTATTTCTAGAAATATTCACGGAAAAACAATTTGAAGGCAATGACCAAGAAGTATCATTGGTACAATGGATTTAGAGAGAAAAAATCTACTTGTATTTTCAATTAATAATGATACATGTAATGTGATTTCATTGAATTTAAATAATTACTTTGGTTTTTTAAGGGCATGAATACTACATGGAAATAGTTATTTCCCATTCTTTGCATGGTCATTCCTACGGAGAGTTTTACGTTCAGTTGCTCGGCACGAAGGGACAAAGCGAAGAGTTGAAATTTTCAAGGTAATGCTTACCACCTTCATATACCCGCATATAACACCGAAAATGTGGTATATTGTTTTAGAATTGAACATCAGTCAGTGATCTGCGCTTTAAGGATAATTTCTTTCCTAACAGGCACATGACGTTCTACATTCCCGACTCCGCAGAAAGACACGTGATTGTCACTCATACAGATATTGGTGACCTTACAGGGGTCAAGGTCAAATTTGTACGTGGAGACGGTGTCAAGGCCACAGGGTCAGAACATGAAGTGCGGGTTCGATATGTTACCGTGGAATCCACCGAAAACACTCAAGGGTAGGTTAAAAACCTAGACGTATTTCTAAAAAACTTTTTAAATATACATTGTCAGAAAAGAGAAGGTATCGATTTATGATCACTTTATTTTTATGAATTTTTACTAAACAATTTCTTTGAACTTAATTTATAGGAAAGTTAAGTTTTGCGGCCATGATGCGCATATACACGAAAACCACGTGGCAACATTGCACTCAACTTCCGGTTGCTGAGGCCCATTTGTCTTGGATGCCGGGCGATTCATTTACTATGTAAATTGTATAATCCCTGAAACGTGTTTTTCTGAATTTTGGTATTAAAGAGAAAAAAACTCTAGTCAGAAAACTATCAAATGAACAAAACTGTTTTGAAGGGTTGTGGGTCGCCGTCTTGCCACAACAAGAGTCTAGTAAACTAATATAGAGAGATCTCTGGTACATTTATTACATTGACAAAGGTTTATACTTCCAAAAAGACTCGAAGCATGAACATGTTTGTAGACGCCAATCTCCAGCGTTATCATGTGAAGTTGAAGTGTAAAAACATTCTAAAAACAATTTGCCAAAATTTCTTATTCGTGTTCTTGAATAATCCTTTGGCGCTCTAAACTTTTAAATCATAATTTGAAAATCAATGTTTAAAACAGACCATATTGGCATGAATTGCAAGAAATTCTTAAGATGTAAAACTTCTTGTTCTCTGATGAGTGTATAAAGGATTACTGAGTATAAGGTATCCACTAAATGTGTACCTGTTGACATCTTATCTATGACTAATGTCTTACTTTTGAACCATTAGTCTAAGCTGCCCCGAATCTATTATACGGTAGAGAACTGGTGTAATTTAATTAAATACTATACTCGTAAGTACAACTTGATGACGCCATTAGAAGAAAACAAAATTTTACCGGGTATAGTTTGCAGGGTCAGACAATAACCATATGCTAACAGCTCTGTAGTGATTTGGGTTAAAGGGGCATGGTCACGATTTTGGTCAAATTCTATTTTTCTGTTTTTATTATTTACAATGCTGTAGATATGCATTTCTAATGATCAAATGAAATTTGAGAGCCAGTCATTAGTTTATAAGCAAGATACAGAGCCCACAATTCTTTGTTATGTAAACATGGCTCGTGCCCTGTTTTTGTTTACATTGGTTCATTATACCACTAACAAATCTTTTTCAAGCCTATTTTTCTATCTTCTTAATAGTCTTAAACATAAATAAACAGTTCATGTTCAGTTCATGTTCATGACTTCTCAATTCAAAATGTAAGCAAAAGCATTGTTTACTTAGTAAAGAATTGTGAGACCTGATATTCGCTTAAAACTCAACGAATGACACTCAAATTTTGGGTTTATATTAAAAATGCCTTACTCAAGCATTATAAACATTAAAATTGGAAAAATAATTTTCGACCAAAATCGTGACCCTACCCTTATCACAAACAAAAATCATATACAGGCTGAAATGACACGTAAATCTCAATCCATCGTGGCAACAATGAAAGTACATATAATTATATTTATATATTTACATTCTCAAGTGTCTTTGTCTGTGATAACACTACGAATCGATTTTGTACTATACAACCCATAATACAAATGACGCCAAATTGAGGCGCCAGCGGGGTTTGCTTATTTATATTTAAATATTTAATCGTACGATGGCTTAAAATTATATAAATATAAGTAATAAGGAATCATTTTTTGAATATTATGAGGTGATAATTGCGGTCGGGGCGTGATCAAATCCAATAAAGCCCGAAGGGCTTTATGATAGATTTAAGATTTGATCACGCCCCAACCAAAATTATCACCTCATAATACTCAAAGAATGATTCCTTATTTGTTATATAATATATACACAGACACATGTTCATTTTACTGAAGTAGAAGAATAGGAAGCTCTTAAGCTTACATTAATCTTTAACGATGAAATCTGAATGAAAACAGCATATTTTGTGTTGTCACTCCTTTGCAATATGGGTTCCACTTAGTCTCAGTAACTAGTTCTTGACCCCAACCATTAAGGTTATCAGCGAGAGACATTCTCCTGTCAGAAACGGGCGTATTTTGGCGAGCGTGGTAATAAAATCTTTTAATTTGAAAACACAATAGTGTAGTATTTTAGAAATATCAAAAGGTGACCGTAAATATTGTTTTTGATAAAAGTACATTGATATTGATAATACATACACACTTTTAGCAGTTAATTTGCCACCATGCGGACTGCAGTGGAATCTTTTTTCTTTCTCTTCTGCCGTCTCCTACTTCTGATTTTCGCACCAACTTTTGCCTCTGTGGAGAGGCGGAGCCTCGCCTGCTACGTCCCGTATGGCTGTTTCTATTCCGATGGACACATCAAAACCCCACAGAGCCCATCACTCATCAATACTCGGTTCCGGTTGTTCCAAAGAATTCAAGTGTCCCAGGTCGCCGAAACCGGAGGTAAAATGAAAATATTTACTTTTTCCAGGGTCTTTGTCTGAGATAAAACTACGAATTGATTTTGTAATATACATATATAGTCCAATAAATTTCGTCAATGACTATTTTAATATATAATCGCACAATTGTTAGTATATTAATACATGTAGTGCCTATTTGGGAGGGTAACAGTTGAAATTGACATCCCGAGGAAACCATTGTCAACCGACGCGAAGCGGAGGTTGACAAATGGTTTTCCGGCGAGGGGTGGCAATTTCAACTGTTATCCTCCCAAACAGGCACTATTTATTTTATTATACCGAATGTCTTAATTTTAGAGAATTTTTTACTGCTGTATACAGAAATGACACTTATTCTATGGCGAACCGTACGCGCATAATTTACGCGCATGTAACAATTCGTTGTGTTACCCGCTGCAAAGTGTGATGCTCACGTTGAGGGTAATAGAACAGATTATCAACTGCGTCTAAAACAATCAGATTTCAGTATTTAACATGAAAGTATAATAATAAGTGTTTTCATTTTTCCCTGTTCATCTCTCAAGGAACCCCTCTAGCCTCGGATCTAGACGCTTTTACAGGATTCGTGAATGCCACGAAGAAAACCAAGGTCATCGTCCACGGGTTTCTTGACAACGGTCACGATAACTGGGTCACGTATGCCAAGGACGAACTGTTGGTCAAGGTCAAAAAATGCACTTACAATTTTTTTCGTTTTCGGTGCTTTTCAGCAACGTAATAGCGTCTTTGCACTCAATTGATTTCTTTTACTTGATTTTAGGGTGATTTCAACATTATCATTGTTGACTGGGGCACAGGGGCCCAATGGCCCTACGAACAGGCAGCGGGCAATGTTTTTCTCGTTGGGGCGGAATTGTCCCACTTGCTGAAACATTTGCATGACCACGGCGGTGTGAATTATGCAGATGTCCACATCATAGGGCATAGCCTTGGCGCCCATATTGCTGGGTTAGCTGGACACCCGCTTACTAGCATCGGGCGAATTACAGGTATATTCTCATTAATTAATTAATAGCTGACACAGGTACATGGACGATATACACCCTATAAAACACATTTTCGCAAGCCAAGATTTTAGGTACAGTTTGTGAGGAGCAAAAACCCCTGGATTGAGAAGATTAATATAAGACTAACGTATCCTGGCATTAGTATCGTTCAAAGCTTTAGGAAACCATTCACCCCTATATGTGTTTCAGGACTGGACCCCGCAGACCCCCTGTTTACGGGAAAACCAATAAACAGGCGCCTGAACCGTGATGACGCTACGTTTGTTGACGTAATCCACACAGATGCAACGGAATTTGCTGTAACGAAAGGCAAGCTAACTATTGCATGAAGCTTAATACATGTAGTACTACATAAATTCGTTTTTGGATGAATATATTTCTTATATTAATAGGTTATGGCACAAGAGAGATGGTTGGTGACGTTGATTTCTTCCCCAATGGCGGCGAACATCAACCAGGTTGTCCAGATAGACCCGTGGAGAGTGTGTTGGGCAATCTGCTTCAAGGGGCATTTGGTAGGAAGAAATACAATCTCTCTCTCTCTCTCTCTCTCTCTCCCTCTCTCTCTCTCTCTCTCTCTCTCTCTCTCTCTCTCTCTCTCTCTTTTCAAAAATCGGAAATGTAAATTATCTTTTAATTTGATCTGTTGCCATATGGAACGTGTATTCAAAGTTTAATCCCGCAACAAATTGCAGGATCTGTGTCCACATCACTATCTTGCAGTCACAGCAGAGCCCATGATTATTTTATCGAGTCTATCAACTCTCCCTGCAAATTCTTTGCCCATCAGTGTTCGTCAAAGTCCGACTTTGACAATGGGAAATGCCTGAGTTGTCCCGCCGGGGGCTGTGGCGTGATGGGGTATGACGCAGACGCCACCACTGCCCGCGGCGCCCTCTACCTGAGCACTTCCTATCACTCCCCGTATTGTGGTAAGAATGTGGCGTGCGTTCTTAATGAAGTCAGCAAAATAGGAACGTGTTTTTGTTTCCTTAATAATTTGTTGTGATTCTTGTGGGGTGTTTTGTTGTTGTAAAAATAAGGACATGGCCATGTACTTTTCTCATCAATCTGATTAAAATCAAACCTTCCACTAGCTCCTTTATTTTGATGACCACGCGACCATCAAAATAAAGGAGCTAGTGGAAGGTTTGATTTTAATCAGACTGTTTTCTCATAAAAACTTTGTATAAATTAGGACATGAGGTGTCCATGGAGGTGGTGATTTCTCACTCTATGCATGGATACAGCTATGGAGAATTTTTTGTGACCTTGGTCGGGACGAAAGGTCAATCCGAAGAATTGAAGTTTTCACAGTAAAAATCTTTTTTTTTTTCCCAAATGGTAGGCTGCATTTATATTTTTGGTTTATTGTTTTCCTATTTCTCTATTTAACATTTTTTCAGCAAAGCGGAATTTTATACTACGGATACTACTGAGAAACATGTCCTCGTGACCCACACAGATGTAGGTGACCTCACGGGGGTCAAGGTCAGATTTGTCAGAGGAGATGGACTGTTAGTAGCCATTGCTTCTCAACATGAAGTGAAAGTTAAATATGTCACCTTTGAGTTCACAGAAAGACAGAGCGGGTAAAATATATTGAAATTTCTTGTATTACTAGAATGTGAAAAAAAACCCCAAACAAAACAAGCAATCAAAGCAAATGTAGAAATTAACCTAATTGATCTTTTGTTTATTGCTCCTTTGCAGGAAAATCAAGTTTTGTGGACATGATGCCCATATTCAAGTAAACCATGTAGCTGTTCTTCATTCAACCTCGGGATGCTGAGAGCTGCACAGCTATTGGTTGCCCAATATATTCACAAAATGAGCAGTCTTTTATTATTTTCTGAATGCTCTCATCAAGCGCATTAAGTCCATTAAAGCACATGTGTATGTGGTTTGTTTTATTTTTTGCCTCGCATATTAATCTTTTTTACAAGGATATATTCGTTAAAGATATGGGAAAATGATTGAATTTTAAAGTTTAAATGTCTATGACACTTCTTTCAAAAAAAATAAATGTCTATGTTTATGCAAAATTGCCCCAATCCCGTCATTTAAATTTTGAAATTAATTTTGCTACTGAATTAAAAAAACAGAAGAAGCTATCGTTCGTCGTATCGATCCCTGTTGTGATCTGGTCCAGGAATCGACCATGTCCAAATTAGTTTTCAAAAGCGATTTATTTCAGTGTGACCGTATAGTGGTTAAAAAACAGATCTGTCGAAACTGCAAATCATATAGCCGGGGGGCTCCCGTCAGGGTATGAACATAGCTTATATTACGTGTAATTTGAAAATGATCTATATATAGTGACAAACACGAGTACATCAATTTTAAATATACAAGTACGAAGGTTATATCGGAACATTCCGCAAGTTAACGACTGCAATGTGCATGTAGAAAGATCGAATCAAATTTTAAAATTTTATTCAAAACACCCCGTTTCAATACGATAATTTATTAAGCTTGTATAATTGATTTAATTTAATAATAGTTTCCTCTTTCTTACAGAGTATTATTTGTTCATCATTTGGTTTTTATATGGTTGCTAATTAAGATGATCACGGTTAAATTTTCGATCTAAAAAGCCTGAATGTGACAAGATCGGTACATTTATTTATAAACAGGTTCAATGCCATAATATGGTGGCATATCTCTGCCCCTTGTGTGCAAGTTATTTTTCTATCAAATATGTCGACATGCAAGATAATTATGTTGACATGCAAGATGATTATGTCAACATGCAACATAACTATGTTGACATGCAAGAAAATTGCAATCAGATAAGAATTACACAAAATCTCAAATATTGCCCACCTGTAACATCCAAGATACTAAATTATACCTTTCTATGTAGACATGCAACTTATTTATGTTAACATGCAAGATAAATATGCTGACATGCAACTTTTTTATGTCAACATCCAACTTATTTATGTCGACATGCAACTTATTTATGTCAACATGCAACTTACGTATGTTGACATGCGAGATAAATATGTTGACATGCAACTTAGTTATGTTTACATGCGAGATAAATATGTTGACATGCAACTTAGAAGTTGTATGTCAACATAACTAAATTGTATGTCGACATAAATATGTTGCATGTCAACATATTTATCTTGCATGTTAACATAACTAACAGAGGCGGATCCAGCAATTTTGAAAAGGGGGGGGGGGTCCATTTGATGAAAACCAATATGTGCAAAATTCATCATTTATCAATAAACAAGGACTTTTTTTTAACGTTTTCCGTGCGTATACGACTGTATTTAATAAAAATTTATCTCATCACTATCTATTTCACATCTATTTCAAAAGCAGAGTGCACTGCCTGCATTATTGAGCGTTTTGCCGTTTTGGTTAAATTAGGTAAGGGAAATTTGCATAATATCTAGCCTCAAGAAACCCAAGTCTCCAGCAACGAGAAAGTGCGTCTATGCTAGATATAAAAGAAACACTAAGAAACAAAAAATAACTCAGACTAATTACGACAAACTATTATAAAAATGGATATTTTCGTAATTTTTTTATGTCTTTGATGTTTTCAAATTCTGAACTATTTATCGATTTTGATTTTTATCAATTGCCTTCTTAAATAAAGGTCTAAATGATAGGATATGACAAAAGAATGGGGATAAATTTATCTGCTGAATAGATGGTACATGTACGTGTGTAATCCAATGGTAAAAGCAATTTTCGTCCCAGGGAACTTGATGTGACCTCTGTAATGGGTGCGCTAAATCATCCGGCACTAGTACAGATGCGATCATATTAAGAAAAGTTTTGAAAAGTTATGCATTTTCATAATGGTTTACGTACATGTATAAACTCTTTACACGATATTTTTGTAGCAGAGTTTCCGATTCTTGGAAACACAACAAAAAAAGGCTTTCTTTTATGTTTCATGTGGGTATGAAGGTAGCTAGCATTCCAGAAAAATAGCATAACCCGCATAAGCGGGTCATGTAATTTTCTTTGTATTTTTCATATGAAACGAAGTAAAACTCATTTATCATAATTAGTTTAGTTAAATAACTAAACAATGCATTTGAAATAGGCTTTTTAAAGTAAAATGAACGCATGGACTTGTACTTGAACGTCGTTTTACTTAATAGCTTGTCAGTTCAAAACTGTATGGACCATTATTAGTTTTTTTTAAAGAAATAGAGAAGGAAATACATTGTAGATAAATCTGTGTTTTTAGCGATACTGCTGAATTTTATGTATTTTTTCTTTAATTTTTCACATGTTTACTCAGTGTAGTAAACACCAGATGTCACTTGTTGGCGATATTTGAGATTTTTTATAACTCTTATTTGATTGCAGTTTTCTTGCATGTCAACATGTTGCATGTTGACATAACTATTTCGCATGTCAACATCTTTATCTTGCATGTCGACATAATTAATAGAAAAATAACTTGCACACAAGGGGCAGAGATATGCCACCATACAAAGAGGATCTTTGTTATCTGCTTAAACTCGGATATCTGCCACAATTAATCCTATGTAGTAGTTGCAATTTCCTGGATCGCCAGTTTACTCTCTTCTTCTAGATGGTCTAGAGCGATTCCGTGGAACGGGTTAATAATAAAAAAGCGCGCGAAATAATTCCCACAATGAGTCTGACTTCCGGAAACGTGTTTACGGTGCTAATGTTTATGTTCTGCACATGCAAATCTTTCAATAAAAAATACGGCATGAATAAGTTGACAGAAATTCGAATTCAACGAAAATAACTGTTTAGTAAGTATTGATTGCAATTATGCAAAAATGCTTCTCTGTGCGTTTTCACTAAACATTTTTTTCGGGATTGTCTGATGGTGTACATGTAAAGTGATAGCCTATACAGTCATGATAGTTGCATGATGGTAAGCAGATACCGACAAGATGGAGTGATGGTCAAAAATTGATTATTAGAGTTCATTTTTGGAAATATGCATGAGCTAAGAGAAAGAATGTATTCAATTTTGCTTGTTGTTCGAGTTTTGTTGCTTACTTGAATGATTATTATAATATTGCTCATTCATTGTGAGGCTGGTCACCAACCGTTTTATAGTGTATATTAGAATTGTCACAGGTGCTTGTTTACATGTTCCGGTGTGGGGTTTTTTCAATGGTGATAGGTTATTGACCTTTACCTTAATATATTGATAGATATTATAAATTTATCTATACTCTAGCTGTCCCGAGTTTTTGCTTCCACCACTTTTTGCTTGATATTTCAATAATAGTAAATACCTTTGTGCTCAAACTACGTTCATCCACTAATATGAAAAATGTCCAGATTATCTGTTTTGAAACGCCCCCTCTACCGCTTCAGGTTTCAATACACATCCAAAAATTGAAAGTCTACAGAGATTTTGCATTGCATCAGCCATTAATATGTAAACGGCGTAACCGTTGGACCGAGCGCAGCTTTAACACTGCAGTTTGATTTTTGTATGATAAAGACTATTTAAAACGCACACAGTAGGATCCGCCAGGTTGCCTACACATCATTAGCCAAAGTTTAACTAAACGTTGCGTGCTCAGTCTACATTATGACGTCATATTTCAGACGAAAAACGTTCAAGTTTTGTCTTCGGAAATAGCCGAAGAGAGTTACGTGATTCCGAACTTTTTTTATTTCTTCTTTCATTGTTCATCAATTTAATTCATATGAATGCCGCTGTAGTAAAATTAAATATTTTATTAAGTATCGAAAAGATCAGTTCCTTGACGTTAATGTTTTTATTTTCCATCTGATAATTTGATAACACATACATAGAACAAGTCGTGTTTCTTGATTGAAGCACTACTGAAACTTATCTGGTTTCCTTTTTAATTACTTTTAATTCAAATTACCTTCTATTGAAACACTGGAACTTATTTAATCGAGTTCAGGGGCAATAAACATCGATAAGAACCAGTCAATCAATGATCGAACTAACTTTTTAAAAACAAAATGGCTGACAATATGGCGGCGCCCAGGGCAGGAAGAAATTTTTTTTGGCCTTAGTACCCCTGATTCAACTTTCATTTTTCACTGATCTTCTCACATATACGTGTTACCATTAATCCTTGCTTCGCGAGGCGGGCTTCGCCCGCCTCTCGCTGCGCTCGGTATTAAGCCCGGATGATAATGTTAAAAAATTGCGCGATGTATTCCGAGTGTATTCCGAATGGAGAAAAGATGTAAACATTTCCCATTACAAATCTCCATAAGAAAATTGTTTTCGTTCCTGTGAAATATTATGAGTGAAAAGGGATAATTGTTCAATTAAGATATCTTGGATATATTCCCTTTCATCGATTTCAATTGTATTTCTTTCACAGGTATGTGTATTTTTATTAAAAATCATCAAAAAGTGATGGAAGCAATAACTTGGGACAGACTATAGCCATTTATTGCAATATTAAAGTTCAATGTATGAATAAGGTTACATATTAATCGTTGGCAAGCTTTGTTGCATGGTGATAAGATTTTTTTTAATGGGTTTGGACTAATTGCCCCATAATGAGTTTTAATAGCACATTTGGAATTATGGTATAAAATTTAGCAGTGCAAAATATGATTTTTTAAAAATATATTTTCCGAATTAATAATCATTAAGGCATATAAAACTTGGATGACATTTAGTAACTTTTTTAAGTTTGATCCAAGTGTGTTGAACATGTGTGGCAATATGTGGCAGCTGTGGCCCTTATGATTTTTTCTCCCAAAATATGACTTAAAAATTTGGGAAAAACAAATAGTGCAACGTATATGTAGTTATGTCAGAGAGTTGTTGACAAGTCAATAGGTATGTTATTAATATATGTATTTATGTAGGTTTCTACGCAGTAACAGCAAATACAAAACAGCTTTTCCTTACATTAGAGACCAGTTGATAAGTTTATTTGTCTTTTGGCAATGCACGGATGATTTAGGCCTAACAAAAAAATAGGTTTGTTTACGCTTTCAGGCTGAAAAAAATTAGGGTTGGTAGGTAAGCGGTTTTTTTTTTTTTTTCCCCCTCTCCATCTGTTCAATTGTGCATATTAAACCATTTATCTATTAAACTGGGTAAGATAAAAAAAAAAGCCCAGAGGAAAATGATCTGATAAACTTTTTCCCCGGCTGGTGGGAACATTTCTCGAGCTCAACTGGCACAACATGTGCTGCCATTTGTAAATAACAAACATCTACACAACACTGATGACATCTTAATAAGTTCTATAAGCGTTTTTATGCCTTAAATTCAGAGGACAGAATAAATTTTTAAATCGGATAAAAACAAAATTTAAACAAAAATTGGATAAAAACGGAAATTTACAAAAAAAACTTGGAAATTGTTTTTGGGTCAGCGGGTTTCAGTAAGGGTTGGTCGGGAAAGGGGAAACAAACCTATTTTTTTGTTAGGCCTTATATAGGAATAACATGTATGTTTTAAAAATTCCCTATAAATAATTGCAGGTTAATGAATGTGTAGACTGTAGACAATGTATTGTCAAGGCTAAAAGATGAAACAAACAAGAGCTGCTGTCTAATATGCATAAAAATAACCTTTATCAAAAAGAATTAGTGGGGGCCCTCAGTCCTCAGCCCCCCCCCCCCCCCCCCCCAACCGTAAAAAAAAGCCTCAAAACACAAATCTCTTTGTTTGCTGTACTTCCCTCTGTCCTTTGATAATTGTTTAAACCACATGTCTTTTATATATACACAATAAGTACAGTATTTTTTGTATTATTTAAAATTTATTGACCTATTTCTGTAGCAACAGTGAGTTATCAAAGTCCACAGTAGATGATTTCAGAGTTCACATTAGGAGTAAAGTTTTTTATAACACCAATCATTTGCATTTGTTGAATTGACATATAACTTGGTATATGATAAACAAGTGTGGAACTATATAATCTATTTGGGTGCTTGGTTTCATACCTTTCGAAAGAAATTCTGCAATGCTCCACAATTTGTTTGCTTGCATTTCCATTGTTTGATGCAGATAAGATATTTTGAATTTGTGTTTGAGAGATATTAAGATGTGCTGAGCTGATCTTATTAACACCCATTTTGTTGTTTACGGATACATAAATTCTACTTGATGCATATATTGATAAATATTGATGCTTTATCATCATGTTTTTAACTATGCATTTTTTAGGTTTCAAGATGGAGAGAGCAAGGACACCAAATGTAGACCTGCCAAGCTTTGCTATTGAGACAAGTAAGAAACTATTTCAAAACCTTTTACTACATTGGCGGATCCAGAGGGGGGGTTCCGGGGGTCGGAACCCCCCCTTTCTCTGGGACATATTAATTTTTTTTAAAACTTGTAATCACAGGGGCTTGGTTGTTGGATAGTGAAGTTCTTAATTATTTGTTCCCGAAGAAAAAAATGATTAAAATAGGTAATCTTTTGTGTATTTCTGTGTATTGCAATAAATAAATTCACTTTAAATTTGCTTTCGATAAGTTTGGCGAGTATCTAGTACATTTCGGAACGATGTAATTATTATGCAGCGTACAGATGTAGTCAGACGATAGGAATACCGGTAAGTCATTTTAGCATTTTACAACCTAGATCTCGTCAGAAATCGTTGGAGAAACGGAAGAACTTGTTTAAAACATAGCTTGAAACGAGGACCCCCTATTAATCCAAGATGGCGAGTGTCGTCCCTTTACTTTTTAATGTACATTGAATACAATTTTTTTAACATGACTGAAATGGGGGGTTTCAGTGAATTTATTTATTGCAATACACAGAAATACACAAAAGATTACCACTTTTAATCAATTTTTTCTTCGGGAACAAATAATTAGGAAATTCACTATCCAACAACCAAGCCCCTGTGCTTGTAATGCCTATTTAAAGGCAATTGTCCCCATTTATGGTATAAATACTGTAATTATTTCAAATAAATACTTTTAAAATTGCTAATTTAAAGAATTTTTTACAACGCACCGTAATTTACATGTACTTGTATTTCTTATATGAAAAACCCTAACGATTTTTTTTATCGAAAAAGGTACTCCCCATCAGCACCCGGTGCTCACATCTGTGAGTAAACGTGGAAAATTTAAAAAAAAATAACTAAGCAGTGTCGCTAAAAACACAGATTTATAATAACATCTATAATGTATTGTCTACTCTATTTCTTTCACAAATCGATTATAGTTCATTTTATGCAAGTTATGCTATTTTTCTGGAATGCTAGCTATACCGTACCTTCATACCCACATGAAACACAAAAGAGAGCCTTTTTTTGTTTTATTTCCAAGAATCGGAAATTATGTTACAAAATACCATGTAAGGGGTTTATATATAAACCATTATGAAAATGCACAACTTTTCAAAACTTTCCTGAATAAGATCGCATCTGTACTAGTGCCGGGTGATGTGGCGCACCCATTATACAGAGGTCACATCAAGTTCCCTGGGACGACTACTGCTTGTACAATTGTATTTCACATGTTCCATCTATTCAGCAGATAAACTATCCCCATTTTTGTCATATCCTATCATTTAGACCTTTATTTAAGAAGGCAACCGGTAGAAATCAAAGTCAATAAATAGTTAAGAATTTAAACATCAAAGACATAATTTTTTTTTTTACCAAAAATTCATCAATAATATAATAGCTTGTCGTAATAAGTCTGAATTATTTTTGGTTTCTTAGTGTTTCTTTCTATTAAGCATAGCATAGACGCACGTTCTCATTGCTGGAGACTTGGTTTTTTTTAAAAGGCTGGAAATTATGCAAATCTTTCCTACCTAAACCAAAACGCTCAATAATGCAGTGCACTCTGATATTGATATTAAAATAAAGGTGATATAGATATTGATGAGATAAATGTTCATTAAATGTACGCCCGGAAAATGTTCAAAAGGCCTTGTTTATTGACAAATAATGTATTTTGCACGTATTGATTTTCATCAATTGGAACCCCCCCTTTTCAAAATTGCTGGATCCGCCTCTGTACTATTCTACAATTTTCTAATGTTCCATGTTTGGAATTCTAATGAAATCATGAGATGACATTTGCCTCGCAAAACCCAACTCAGACAGACATGTAGGCCTTATTTAAGATCTGAAAATAGGAAGACAGTTTTGAATTCATGTAATGTTTAATCGTTAAAAATTACGTAAAACATGTTGATACAAGAAATAGCAATATAATTTGAGAATTTTGATCTTAAAAATCTATGAAATAATCCTTTAACTTCTTATAATGATGAGGAAATTGTATTATATTTGACAACATACTAGCTGTTTGATTGTGGTGAAATGCCAGTTTTTTTTGGGAGGAAAAAGTTTCGAAGGAAATAAGGAGATGGATGGGTGGAAGCTTTTTGAATGGGTTGATCTAATACTGTATACAGGGTTATTTTTGCCCTTCTACACTTGCAAACGGTTTCATCCTGTCGCGGAGACACAATTGTGTAATCAAGAGATAACTTGGAACATTGGAAGTCTCCCAGCCTTAAATTCGCCTGCTGTCAACAAGGGCAAAAGGGGCAAAAATAAAATGGGGCTGAATATTTCTCTGTATGCAGTAGGTTGGTTCAAACAAACACTGTTGGCTCTTGTAATATCCTGTTGATTTCCAAGTGCTCTCTCTGTCCCACTGTTTTTTTTACACAGCTAGGGTTTAAGTAAGATTAGCATATAGATCTGTTCAGAAGTACTGTCTTGACTGATAAAGTAAATTGTGTCTGAATAAAAAAAAACCATGTTAGAAGTACATGTTGA
The DNA here is from genome assembly GCF_025612915.1 of Magallana angulata. Lineage (NCBI taxonomy): Eukaryota > Metazoa > Mollusca > Bivalvia > Ostreida > Ostreidae > Magallana > Magallana angulata. Next base: position 31,761,596 of record NC_069114.1, read on the forward strand.
ATGTACTAACAATTATTGCTAATCTATGTGTGATTTTGTTTGCTGAAAAATGCAAATTACATGCAAATTACCATAGGTGTTACTGTTTACAAACAGAAAACACCTTGTGTATCGCAACACCTTAATCAGCATGATAATTAAGCAAATTAGCATTATTGCAGGGCTCACTCTGCCCATCGCATTTGTCGCTTTTTGCGATTTTTCAGAATTAAATGTGACAGTTTTTAGCTCACCTGAGCTGAAAGCTCAAGTGAGCTATTCTGATCACATTTTGTCTGTCGTCCGTCTGTCTGTCTGTCCGTCCGTCTGTCTGTCTGTCCGTCTGTCCGTAAACTTTTCACATTTTCAACATCTTCTCAAGAACTACTGGGCCAATTTCAACCAAACTTGGCACAAATCATCCTTAGGCAAAGGGGATTCAAAGTTGTGAAAATTAAGGGCCACACTCGTTTTCAAGGGGAGATAATTAGAAATTAATGAAAAATTTCGAGATATTTTCAAAAATCTTCTTCTCAAGAACCAGAAAGCCAGTAAAGCTGAAACTTGTGTGGAAGCATCCTCAGGTAGTGTAGATTCAAAGTTGTGAAATTCATGACCCCCGGGGGTAGGATGGGGCCACAATGGGGGGTCGAAGTTTTACATAGGAATATATAGAGTAAATCTTTAAAAATCTTCTCAGAAACTAATCAGCCAGGAAAGCTGAAACTCATGTGGAAGCATCCTCAGGTAGTGTAGATTCAAAGTTGTGAAACTCATGACCCCCAGGGGTAGGGCTGGGCACAATGGGGGGTCGAAGTTTTACATAGGAATATATAGAGTAAATCTTTAAAATTCTTCTTCTCAGAAACTAATCAGCCAGGAAAGCTGAAACTTGTGTGGAGGCATCCTGAGGTAGTGTAGATTCAAAGTTGTGAAATTCATGACCCCTGGATGTAGGGTGGGGCCACAATGGGGGGGTCGAAGTTTTACATAGGAATATATAGAGTAAATCTTTAAAAATCTTCTTCTCAGAAACTAATCAGCCAGGAAAGCTGAAACTTGTGTGGAAGCATCCTGAGGTAGTGTAGATTCAAAGTTGTGAAAATCATGACCCCCAGGGGTAGGGTGGGGCCACAATGGGGGGTCGAAGTTGTACATAGGAATATATAGAGTAAATCTTTGAAAATCTTCTTCTCAGAAACTAATCAGCCAGGAAAGCTGAAACTTATGTTGAAGCATCCTCAGGTAGTGCAGATTCAAAGTTGTGAAAATCATGATCCCTGGGGGTAGGGTGGGGCACAATGGAGGATCGAAGTTTTACATAGGAATATATAGAGTAAATCTTTAAAATTCTTCTTCTCAGAAAATAATCAGCCAGGAAAGCTGAAACTTATGTGGAAGCATCCTCAGGCAGTGTAGATTCAAAGTTGTGAAAATCATGACCCCCAGGGGTAGGGTGGGGCCACAATGGGGGGTCGAAGTTTTACATAGGAATATATAGAGTAAATCTTTGAAAATCTTCTTCTCAGAAACTAATCAGCCAGGAAAGCTGAAACTCGTGTGGAAGCATCCTCAGGCAGTGTAGATTCAAAGTTGTGAAATTCATGATCCCTGGGGGTAGGGTGAGGCACAATGGGGGTCGAAGTTGTACATAGGAATATATAGAGTAAATCTTTAAAAATCTTCTTCTCAGAAACTAAACAGCCAGGAAAGCTGAAACTTGTGTTGAAGTATCCTCAGGTAGTGTAGATTCAAAGTTGTGAAAACATGATCCCTTGGGGTAGGGTGAGGCCACATTGGGGGGGGGGGGGGGGTGTTGTTAAAGTTTTACATAGGAATATATAGAGTAAATCTTTAAAAATCTTCTTCTCAGAAACTAATCAGCCAGATGATTCTTTATAATTGTTAAGACTTTGGCTCCAGGACAATTCTTCAGCCTCACAAGAAGGTTCAGAGTTTGATGTAGCTTAATATCCCATATATAAACAATTGTAAAGGATCTTTTTGAGGACTTCAATACCCAACATGTGATATGACTATAAAATCATCCTGTTAGAAAAGGGACTAATGATTATAAACATAAGAATATCCAGGGGGGAAAATGGATTTTATTTTTACAGGATCTACATGTATTATTGTACATTGTCCAGATTGTTTGTATTATGACTTCATTAAGCTGATTTTATCATACCCATTGTTCCTCAGGTGAGCGATGTGGCCCATGGGCCTCTTGTTTGTAAAATGCGACACCCAGATTTCATTGAAAATCACCAAGCCTTTTGTTTTGATTGCATAATCTCTTCCAAGCGACAGTCTGTAGGTGGACTTTACGCTTGACTGACTTAAGACAATGACACAGGTAAACGGTGGAAGCCATCTGTAAGCGGGGTATACACAACTGTCTTTAAATAATAACAGGTGATTTTCACACCTTATTACAGCTGAATGGATTTGTATTATCTAATGCTTTCATCAACTGAGCTAGCTTACAATGTGATCGTCATTTCACAAAGCATGTGGATACGGACAACAAAAAACTGCATAAAATAAAATAAATATTTTGAAAAAGTGTAACTGGTTTAAGATATGATATATGGTTGATCAAAATTACTTAATCTAAATTGTTATGTAAGTTTTTTGACAAGGTGTTTAGACTTAAAATTCTGACATCGTAAGGGTAGTCTATAAATAGAATTATGTAGCAAACTTGGAATTTTTACATTTCAATTTAGCTAAAATAACACAGTTCAATCACTAGTTATTTGAAACAAAAGAAGTATGATTTGGAATGATAATCTTGACTGTAAATCACAATCTTTACATTTTATACCTTTCGCCATCTTCAGTCAGAATTTCCTCTGTTCCCGAAATCAACACAAACTACATATATCTACTTAGATAATTATGATGTTCATACGCCAATCAACAAGCCAAGTAGATGCAATAACATTTATGTTTTTGAATTGAATAATATTAAAATACACCAAATTTAACCTCTTCTACTGCTCTATTTTTTAAAAATAAATTTAATTAAAGGAAAACAAATTGAAAGATAAAATCTGTATAAAATTAATTTTCTAAAAAGCTTTATACTTGTCACAAGATGTGAATATTCACAACCATATAGATCCATAATTAATCACATTTAAATATTTATAATAATTTAATAATAAAATGGTAGTTTTTGGTATGCATATAATATGTACGTGTAGGATCTAAAACTAGTATTCTAGTATGGTGATAAACACTATGATAGAAAAAAAATGATTTATTACGCGAATGGTTGCGACACAATATTTTGAGCCAGTGTGAGCCCTGTATTGTATCATCAATCTTTTTGCAAGTCCAAGTTTCCCTATTTATTATTAGGTATTTATAACATGGCATTATAAACATAACTTTTTGCTTAAAAGGCAGCATTAAACTTGCCAATAAAATTGTAAAATCTTGTGTACAATTTGCACACCCCAAACCCTAACTGAATGAATTTAGTCTATTGAAGCACCATTCAGAATATTTTGCTAATGCAGGGGGATGCGTTAGTTGAAACTTAATTACTCTTAATCAAGATAGTAGTTCTGTCAGTGCTTGGCTTGTGTTTATAACTGAGCAAAACTTTATCACTGAAGGCCTTTCTAAATGTAAATAAAGGCTTTGCCTTTATTGTACACAGCTATGACACTCTTTGACTGAATCATACCTTGACTAGTTATGTCATTAACCACTGTCCAGGTAGGGTGTACTTTGACCTTAATTTAAATAACTGTGCAGAAAGCCCTCCATAGAAAGTATCTACAGCGATAAGCTAATATATATAAAGTGGTATATTATTTTCAGATACCTTGAAATGCACTATTTTTGAATTATATCCATACAGAGTAATAATTGATACATTGAGACAGATTATATTATGATATCAGCCATCTTTCTTTTTTTGAGAAGTATTATGTTACTGTGAATTGGCTCAATTTTGTTTTATTGTGTTCCAGATTACAGCTCAGATGATGAGAGAGAAGAAGCAGCCGAAGAAACGAGAAGGAAAAAGACCAAACACAAAAAACATGAACGCAGAAAGAGCTCATCTAAAGCAAATGTTGAAGAAAAAGATTCTGTTGGAGCTAATGAACAATCAAAAATAACAACTGGTGCATCATCTTGCTCCACAGCAAATAGAGGAAGACCACGGAAAAGAAAGCTTGGGAACACCTCTCTGGACGAGGGCAAAGAACAAGTGATTTGTGGAATGTGCAACAAACACTACAAAAATGAACATTCCTTAAAGCAACATGTTAGAGGATACCACAAAAATCAGACAATGGAACTGAGTGCAGATGAGAGTGGAACTGGTTCTGATTCTGAAGTCGTTTGTATGGTATGTCAGAAGGGGTACAAAAATGTGAAGAGCTACAGACACCACTATAGATTGAAACACAAAGGAACGTTACCTGAAGAATATGTGGTGAGAAGGTCGACCAAGGAATCTAAACCCACCAGGGGAGAAAGTGACGCCGTTAGAGGGTCTGGAAATTTCAATATCCAGGGGATTGATGGGAATACAGAGGAAGAAACTCCCACCACCGGTCATTTGAAAGGAACTACTTCTACAGCAAAGAGAGATTCTAGTAAAGGGAGTAGCAGAGAAAGGAAGATTAAAGGTGGAAACAGTTCTGCTGTAGATGGTGAGGGTATGCACATGTGTCCCTACTGTATAGTAGGTTACCAGCGACCCTGTCATTTGTCGAGGCACATTTCACATAATCATGGAAAGGAATGGATTTCTGACAAAGGTAAACCAAACGGCACCACCACTGAGGAAGAATCAGAAAACTCTCAAATGGACAAGAAGGACGTTAAAGATTTGAGACGAGTTCCATGTACCTTTTGCTCAAAAATGTACAAGACCAGGAAAACTATGAGGGCTCATCGTAGAAAGGAACACAGAGATATGATGCCAAATTTGAGGACTTTAAAACTGGACAGAGGAATGACCAAACAAATAAAATCCAGTGAGGAACACGAGAATTCTATGATGTCATTTTCCAGTGAGGAAGATATGAGCATGGAAGAGATTCCTTGTTCTAACAATTCTATGCCATACAAATCAAAGCATTCTGAAAATATGCAAGGCAGTAATGATCATAGTAACAAAGTGATTTTTTCTGAGTTTGTTGATTCTGAAGATGACACTGGTCATACTACAAATGAGGACAGTGAGTGTTCTGCGTTTGAAGGTGATAGTGAAGTTGAATCCAGTGTAGGCAGGGTGCCTTGTCCATTTTGTTCGAACACATACAAAGCAAAAAAATATATGAAAGCCCACTGCAGGAACAAACATAGGAATGAAATACTTGTGTCAAATCAATATTCATCTGAAACTGAAGAGACAGTTAATCGCGCAACTGGTGTACCATGTCCCTTGTGTTCAAAGTTATTTGAAAACAGCGAGACTATGACTACACATTTTAAAACGGGTCATTTCGGTGGACGAAGTTTCAACCCAGATCTCGTGAATATGGAAGGTGAAAATCAAACAAAAGCGGAGCTGGAGAGAAAAAAGGAAAGAATTTATTGTCCTCTCTGCCCAAAATCATACAAACACAAGAAAAGTTTGAGGGCTCATTGCATACAAGACCATATTGGTAAAGATGTAGTTGTCGGTACTTTTAGAAGTACGGAGGAGGAGGATACTACAGAACCTGGTAAGTCTGGCACACAAGAGAAACTAGTAAACATGCCTGTCATTGTAGATTGTAGCACCAGCATGTACATAATATGTGGTTGTGGGCTTGTATTCAGAACTGAACGAAACAGACATTTGCATATGCTAACCCTTGGAAAATATCATACTAATCATTCTTATCAAATCGTAGGTACTCAACAAATGATTGAAATGGGAACGCTTCAATGTGGGTTTTGTGGGTCCAGATTCAGATCAAACGATGCATTGCGGAGACACTTGAATGATTTTCATTTCGACAGGAGGGAAGCTGAGAAAGAGTTGGACATTAATGTTGATGCAAGCAATTTTCTCAGATTTAACAAGTCCCCGAAGAACACAACTACAAGTTACACTGAGAAATCTCCATCCAGCAGTCAGGAAAATTATCCAAAAAGAGACCCTCTTGAACAAGCTGCTAATTCAAAGATGAATCGATGTATATCAGATGAAGGCATTGTTAAAGAAGTCTTAACAAATGCATCTAACAAAACTGGACCCATTCGTTTGTTGGATGCCGAAAGTCCCAAGAAGTCTAACCAGAAATTTCAAAATTTTTTCATCACATTTACAGAAGAAAAGAATGACTATGTAAGAATTGTGTCCAGGAATTCTGAGGACAAGGTCAAGAAACACAGCTTGGGAGAAAGCAAATCACCAGGTTTTAATAGAGCAAATGAGAATAAAAGACAGAAATTTGGAGACCAGGAAATGGCAGAAGAGCATAATATCACAAGGACATCCTCTGTGTTGTTCGATAAAGACAAAGTTAAAGCTGTGAATGTAGGAGTTGATGAAGATACCAGTAGCGAGGGTGACAAATCTCCGGACCAGGCTTCTAGTTCTGATCCCCTGACTGTCAATGTCCAGCAGTACTTGACCAGGTCGCCAACCAGATTCTCCCCTTTTGTGAAGCTGACTAATATTTGCGAAGGACAAAAAAAGTTTGATCCCAAAAAGCCATGGAACAAATATGCTCCAGCAAAACCCGTAACAAAGACTATGTCTTCTGGAAATCAGTTGTTGGGAGTGGTCAGCAGAAGAAAGTCCCTTGAATCGAAGAAAGTTAAGTTTCGGGATGAAAATGGTGCAGAAATTACGTATTTCCAAGCAGAGCAAACACCGACAAGTGGGAATGACTCGGAAAATTATTTACAAAAATATGATCAGGCAGCATTAGCTTTTTCTGATCAAGAGGATTCCTGTGAGACTTCAAATGTTGAGGTGGTTAATGTGGAAGATCAAGGCGACAGTAGCCCCACAGAGGAAAATGATGATATTGAGGACATGTCTGAAGTAGATGAATGGGATAATGCAGTAGGTCAGCAGTCTTCAGCATCTACTTATGGTCTAATATCCGATCAACCATCAGTGGATAATGGAGAGGCTCAAAAATCGTCTGCTGCAGAAAAAAAGCAGAAAAAGAAATCACCGCAAAAATCAAAGAAATGTAGTCCTAGCAAAAAATCAACTGGGAAGCGTGCATTGTTTTCAGGAAAAATGGAAACTGAAAACACATCTAGAAATATCAATAAAAATGCTTCGGCAAGTTTCATTCATTCTGTTTCTGAGGTCTCATCAGCTCAAGGTTTAAGATCAGGCAAAACTAAGCTTAGAGTTCCAGCACCAGGAGGCATCTCCAGAAGGAGAAACACTAAAACTTCTCAGCCTTACCTGAAGAGAAACACATCAGCTTTTAAAATCCAGGCAGTTAAAAAGAAACTTCTGAAGGGAACAAAGATCTTGAGCTCAGAACCAAAGAGAGTTAGTCCGAGATTAAAAAAACAACCAACTACCCAAGAGGAAGATGTAGCACCTGATCCAAATGAACCTGAAAGCATAACTTTGGGAGCTGCAGAGTTTGGAGAAAATCGTATACAGCGAATTGAGAAGCTTAAACTCCAAACAGAAGTTCTTTTACATCGGATAAATGAAATGAATGATCTACCTCAAGAGGCTGAAGTTGATGAAGGGAGAATTACAATGACTGGACCAGAACCTTTCTCAACAAATGCAAAGAGGAAAGTGTCAAAATTAAAGGCGTCGAAAAGCAAGTCAGTGAGAAGAAGTAAAAGAACTGCAATGTCCATGACCAGTGAAGAGGTCCCGATCACTCCTGAAAAAAACATAGAAGATTCCATTCATTTTCCACAGCAGTCGGGGGTTGCAGATATGAAAAAAGTTTTAAAATCAAATTGTAATTTTGAATCTGTTCAAAAATCTGCAGCTGATTTGATTTCAGAAGAACAATATGAAGATGATAACATTCCAAAACATAGGACTACTGAAGCAGTTGAAACAAATACCTCTAGCAGAGGTACAAGGAGTTGCAGTCCTATGAAGCAGAGGAGAACTCCAAGTAAACCGTATGTCAGTGAGTCCTTAGTGGTGTCTAATGCAGCAGCAGGAGGGAAACAACAGGCTGAACATGGTTTGTCCGCTGCGAAGATGCCTGTTGTAAAGTTGAGTAAACTTGAGGAACAGTGGAGTGGACAATATTTGAAGTTTCTAAGTAATGTTGATAAGTCCTCCAAGTCTTCTCCACAATTGAATGAACACAGAATGGAGAGATCAGATAAATCAAAATCTAGAAATTTTAGGAGGAGATCCTACTCAGCAGATTCTTCTTTGGATGTGGGTGAAGGAAGTGAAATGATTACAAAATCTGGAAATTCAGGAGATGGAGTAGGGCTATTGAAAAGTCTTGGTTTGCATTTAAATGGGAATGACGATGAGGAAATTGAAAAATCAGCTCTCCAGACAAAGAAAGAAAATCAGCAATGCAAAAAAAGACCATTGCAGCCAACAATTACAAACAAAGGAGATGCAGAGGAAAATTTTAATCACCAAACAGATGTACCCAATTCAGGAGATGGTAATAATGTAGAAATTATACAGATGGTAGATGATGCAGTGACAGGTGAAAATAATGAAGACATCATGGAATCCACTCTAACTCAAGAAGAACTTCAAATTACAAATGAAGTTGATAATGTGAAGGTGAACAGAACTGTGATTGATGGTATCATAAAAAATCAGCCTCAGGTTCTGTTTGTTCACAAAGATGAAGTCATATATGCTGATGAAGACAGTGTTATCCAAGTGGACAAGGAAGAAATAAACAATTTGAAAGATCAAGTAAGCAAGAAGCGCTCCAAGAAAGTTTTTTCAAGGAAAAGAAAAGCCGGAGAAGATCCTCCTTTTGTTGATGAGACAGATGGAAATGTTCAGACAGAACCTTTAGTTAAAAAAGATGTATTTTCACCTAGTATTAGAAATGTCTTATATGAAATAGAACCAAAACATGCTCCATTAAAGCCTGTAAAGGCATTGGAGATCAGAGTAGTGTCAGACGATGAAATCGTCTCATCCACCATTGTAGAGGGAAGTTTTGCAAAACAAGACCTAGCCTCTCGGATTGTAGCCTTGATGGAATTTGCAGAAGACCCAGAGGTGGTGGCTCCAGTCAAACAAGTCACAGAACCCAGTTTCGTGATAAAAAAGGATGTGCAAACAAAATTCTCTTGTCACAAGTGTGATATCACCTTCAACATGAAGTCCAATTTGAAGCGCCACAAATCTACATGCCATCCAGAAGATGAGTTTAGGAGTTTTGATATTGGCAAGAAGTCCAACATTCCTGTAAATGTGGAACTAGAAGAGCAAGACAATGTACAAGCACACGGCATACTGTCTGACTCAGTAGCACCAGAAAATATCAGCTTATCTGATTATGAAGAAGAAATCAGAGAAGGTTTGAGAGAAATGTATGGAGGGGCTTTAGATGTTGAACTGAAAGTCAAGAAATTACAGTTACAGGACACTATTCACATTGATGGTTTGATTTTACTGAGAAAACACAAGAACACCTGGAAAATAATGAATGATGAACATCTTTCTGACCCATTATTACTTTCTGCAAATACTGATAAAAGTTCTTGCTGCAAGAAAGTGGAATTGGTGAAGAAAACCGAAGTGAAAGACAAAAAACCCAGAAAATTTGTAGAACTAGAAGAACAGAATCCAATCATTGACAATCATTTGAGTGTAGAACAGCAGAACAATGCTGCTGCATCAAGTGTAATAGCTGCTACATCTAGTGTAATTGCTTCTACATCTAGTGTTATTGCTCCTACATCTAGTGTACCTGCTTCTACATCAAGTTTAATTCCTGCCACATCGAGTGTAGCAGATACTGAACTTGTTGCTGAGAGTCAGAACTCAAGTTTATTGAAGGAATCTGTGCCAAAGAGGTCACACAAAAAGAAAACACACTCTTTAAAATCAAGCAAGGATTCAAACAGTGAAGAAAAAGCAAAGAAAAAATCAGATCCAGTCCCTTTGACAGACTTTGAGAGAGCAATACTTGAGCCAAAAAAAAAGCACAAGAAACATAAGCGCAAGACAAGTGTAGTAGAAAGCGGAAAAGAGACAAATACATATGATTGTGAGGACAAAAGTAAATCAATTCATAAAAGTGAAAAAGATCTGAAAGATAAGAAAGGAAAGGTGAGGAATGACCAGGAAACAATTGTGCCAAAATCTAAAATTGTCCAGAAAATTCTCCGTGAGAAAGCCAAGGAGGAGGAAATGGAAAACATGAAGTTTGTCCCTGTATCGGGTGAACCGCTTCCTTCCTTTGAAGAAATTCTGCAACAGAAGTCAAAACCTATTGACCGTAAATTTACAGAAAAGAATGATAAAGAAGGTGAAAATGTTGTCCAAGATAAAGGTGAGGAAGGAGACGAGAGTCCTGAAACTGGAGTTGAATCACCAAACGATTTTAGTTCAACCTCATCTAGTGGCAGTTCAGGGAATAAAATCTCTACCCTCATGTCTGTGAAACTTTCTAAGGTGGCAAGGGATAACCAGGAAAGGGAAGAGGTTCTAGCAGCAATAACTGGCAAACCCAAGACAAAACCTTTCAGAATTCCAAAGACTGTATCCTCAGAGATTGAGACTTTAGTGGAATGGAAATCGCCACTTCAGGACATTGGTCAAATAGAGAAGTTTAGATTTGGAGGAAAGCAAGGTGTTGGACCAAGCATGCTCAGCAAGACCAGTGTTATAAGCTCTGTGAGTGTGAACTATGATGCTATCTTATCAGATGTTGAAAAACCAGAGGGGGTGATAAAACATTCTGTTGTCCTGCCGCTAGAGCTCAGAAAATCAGAAGAACCCTCCACATCCAGTGGTAACAAGCAAGCTGTGGACCTAGAAGTTTCTCCTGTCAAGAAACCTCGCATTGAGACTATCAGCTGGAAGGATGAAGATATTATGACTCCAGATAGCACCACTCCAGACAGATATCTTGAGATGGAGAATGCTGAGACTGAGATGGCACCTGTCAAGGAAGCCAAAAGTGCTGAAGCTAACCCTCCAGGGCCGTCCACTTTATCATCTAATGTGAGCAGTACAGGGAAATTAGGTATGTTGTAAAATCCTTTCCAAAAGACTATAGCATGTTCAAGAGTGATTAGTATTTTGAAATGCTGTTTGGTTTAACAGCATTTAAAACTTGTTGAGTAGAATTCTATTTTTCATGAAGATCATTTGAAATTCTTCTTTTTATGATTCAGGGGAATGGAATGAAGAAAATGAATCCTGCCAGGGAGAAGATGTAAGGAAACCAGGCATTCCAAAAAGTACAAGCACTCCATTGAAGCATAACATTCCCAGTTCAAGCAAAAGACAAGAGATCATTGATGCATCTTCTTCTATGAAGGCTTTATGTTCTGAAACAACCCTTAATAAAGAGGACAAAAATCCCACACTGAGCAATGCAGAAGTGAAGGAAGAAAGGGATACAAATGAAAAACAGAAAGAAATTGAGTGTGAAAATGATAAAATGGATGTAGAGTTAGATGTAAAGATGAAAGAGGAGGAGAATATAAAGGATGATGATGATGATGAGGAGAAGAATGATGGTGGTGGTGATGATGTTGATGTCAAAGACCTAGAAATTTGTGATAATGGGGACACAAGGATAAAAAACAAAGAAGAAAGTAGCGAAGAGAGTGAAGAGGAGGAGGGAGAGATTGGAGATGGGGACAAGTCTGAAAAAAGCTCTGATGATTCTGAAAGTGAAAGGGAGACAGAGAATTCGGATGAAGATTCAGACAGTGAAGGTTTGTAGTTTTTGTCATAAAAAAAATAAGGCAACTGGATAAATCTTGATATTGATTTCTCACTTTGTAAAGTTAGGAATAATTAGAGAATGTGTGATAATATCTCCCTTTCATTAAGTGATTGTCTGATGAAAGCCAGAGTGCTTATTGTTTAGATTTAAAATTTTGTTTGTGAACATCATTGATAGATGTCTGCATATGAAATGGTAGGTAACTGTTTCCCAAAGTTTATTAAAGTTTGTTGTCTCGTAGAGGAAAAAGAGCAGCAAACAAGAAACTCTGTGATAGAGACAGATATGGATGTGCTTGATGTGTGTGCATCTGATGAGGAGTCATGGCTGAATGAGGAGGAAGATGGGAGGAGTCAGAAGGACTTTAGAGAGGAAGATGAGCCTGAGATGGAAGACAGTGGAAATACAAAGGATGTGGCAGACAGGGAGGAGGAGGTTATGGAAGAAGTTGATATGGAAATAGATGAAGCCTCTGATGGAGAGAATAGGATTGAAGTGACACAGTGAGTATTGTTGATAAGTCTAAAGGTCTAAATTACTTTCTGAGGGGAAAAAATCAATCAATACTAAAGATAGCATTTATGATACTGTATAATGACTTTGATTATGAAATTAAATTGATGTAAATCAGAGACCAAAAACTATTGAATAATTGGAGGAAATTATGAAATTAAAGTTGTTTCAGATAAAAGTTGGCTTACAGTATTGGCAATTATAAATTAAATTGATTCCATTTGATGGTATTTTAATTTAATTTGTTACAGGGAAACTAAGCTGATTATTTGTCTTTTGTAGAACTTCTAAAAGCCAAGTGAATGAAAATGAGAATGTGACCGTCACAGAGAGCACAATGGTACAGATAATTTATTCGTTTATAATTCATGTTTTTGTATTACATGTATTAAAAAATATGCAGCATTTTTTTAAATATATATGCATATTGTTGCTGTGAATGTTTTTCATTATTGAAAAAATTACCTCATTATGTGCTGATTCATTTCATAAGCTAGAAGAAATATTTTTTCAGGAATATGATGATGTGGACTTCCAATCCAACTCCATAATGAAGTCTTTGATTCCTAATGGATTCTGCTTCCAGTACATCAGTTACAATAAGTGCAACAAACCCATGTGTAAATACAGGCACGATGTGCCCTCCAAGGTATGGCTTCTACTCCTCTCTCTTTGGGGGCTTTTTAAGGGGGTTGTTTTCAGAGTAACATTCACCAATTGTTTCTTCTTTGACATGTATTTATAGGAAGAAATTTTCAAAAAGGGGATTCATGAGATTTCTCGTCTGTACAACCAGAGTGACAAAAAAACGTAAGTTAAATTCCAATGAATTAGAAAAAGAGTGTAATGTGAAGTGTATATATTGCGAGGCAAAATGTTGTACTATCCTGCTTTACTTTTTGACAGTGCCTTTGACATATACTATAAGCTGTTAGAGCTGAATTTCCACGACTCGATTCCCACCAAGTGCATCATGAAGTTGGTGAGATTGACAGAAGAAGACTACGATGTGACCTTGGCCTTTAGCCTTATCAGCCATGTAGAGAAAATCAGATCCATTGAGTATAGACATTATTATCCTTTTTATAAGTGAAAGTATTTATTCAATTTTTCTAAAATTTAAATTTTCTTGTTTTAATTGTTAAAATCTGTTATAAATTTCATGGATTTGGTACTCATATTTTTGCTTTAAATTTGTAGGTTTCATTCAACCTTGATTTCCATGAGTAGTCTCACACCAGGATATTATGTGGAAAGCTTGTGGACATTGTTTATCTGTCTGCAAAAACTAAACAAATGTTTGACCAATAAAGATATAGTTGTCCTCCACAGGTATAAAATATTTATGATTGTAGAAATGAACTAAGGAAAGCTTATTTTTTTTTTGGGGGGGGGGGGGGGGTGGAATTATATTTATGTAAAAGTTTCTTGTGACCATTCATTTATGCAAATGTGAAAGTAAAACAAAAATGAAATTATAAAAATTGGTGAATCTCAAATGAGGGAAAAAAGTAAGAATTTTATTGATACAATGAAAAATAGTGACCCTTTCATACTGTGGATTTATCAAGTGTGTTCTTCATAGAGCATTTGAAGAGAAGCAGCAGTGGCAAAGATTATGGAGCTCAATGATCTACAGTCTGCGATGCACTGGTTTCCTACCCCCTGTGTACATCACTCGGTCAGCTCTGCAGGCTATTGTGGGGGACACTGAGGGGTGTGTCACAGAGGCTGTCCAGTGGATAGAGAGCTGTGACCAAGAACAGCTGTACAATCAGGAGGATAAGGTCAGGAATTTATGTCATCATTGAATATCAGGGTTGCATTTTACAAAAGAAAGTACAAAAAATTCTTAAATCTTGTACAACTCAAGGAAAGAACTTCCTTATGTCCAAAATTTTAACAAATCCATTCTTTCCGGACATATTCACTTGCCATTCGAATATTTTACTTGCATTATGTTGCATTATTCTTTATTTGATAAATAATCAGCATTTAAAAATTTAATCATAAATCATAAATTCATTTGTAAAACATAGCATAAGAAATTTGGGGGATTTTTTCTTTATATGAAAATTCCAAATATTTGTATAAACCTGGTTTTGATATACCAATAATAAAGCTTTGCAGGTTTTTACATATAAGCCACCAAATTCAAGTATTTTTTTTTCATATTAAAACTGAATGTGTATATTTTAAGCTTCTTGGTGCAGTGGCTGACATTTGCCTTAAACATGATCATCTAAATGCAGCAGGAATTCTCAAATCCATAGCAAACAAAGTGCAACCCAGTGTCACAGAGGTTAGTATCTAAATCTTTAACAGATTGCTTGTACAAAAATTAAAAGTAATATATATATATATATATATATATATATATATATATATATATACTTGTAGTTCACTGAACAAAGGTGCATGTATATTATCAACTATTACATTTTTAAACTTTATGTACTTTTATCGTAATGATTACGTAACACATCAGTGTTTTTATAAATGCTGAGTAGTAAGTTTGACTTGTTTTGACAGAGTACTAGCGGGGACCGTGACTCGGACACATCCAGTGTTAACTCCGAGGACAGGAATACTAATCTAGAAGATGCTAACTCTGATAACCACAAATTCTTCATCAACAGAATCATGGTACACCATTAGGCCAAAATAGAATTATTGTTTGTTTGGAATTGCCTCCCGCCTCATTGAAATGCCCCCGCTGATAAAATTTTATTAACAAAAAATGAATTTTTCCCCCAATTCTTAATTAGATTAACTTCAAGTTTGAATTATAAATTTCCCTCTCTCCCTTACTCCTGGGTCTGGAAACCTAAAGGCGGCAATTCCAAACAAAATTTTTTTTAAGGATGGCCTTAATGTTAAGGCTTTATGAGCTCGCAGTTTATAAATTTCAATCTTTGATAAAATGCTCTGTTCTTTGAAGACTTACATGTACAATTGAAATTCAAACTTCACAACATAATATCAAATGTAAACAATTTGCAAATACATTTGACAAACCTGAGTGTTTTTTATGATATAAGTTATATAAGGCTGATTCTGACTTTTAGACTGCTTTATAGTCTTGGACTGTAAGCCTACTTATTTTTCATGTGTTTTTAGTGTACACATTGAGAAACAAAAATATTGACATTTAATGACTTTCTTCTAAACAAATTCGCAGGGGGTTAAGTTCTCCAAAAACTGGGAGTACCTGGCTCAGATATTCCTGGAACTGAGTAACATTGAGAGAGCACGAGATCCCCGCTATATTGGGGCATTCGTAGGAGTTTTCAAATTTGACAACAAGCAACCAAATGTACTTGTGGAGGCCTTTAAAGAATTCATGGAAAAAGTCAACTCTCTATTTTTGAAAGGTACATATATACAAGACCTGGAAGTTGGTGTTTTTTTTAAGGGGGGTAAAGAAATACTGTAGATTCCTAATTAAACGCGAGGAATTGTTATCCACGTAAAATCGCGAGGAGCACCCTTCGCAAATTTTAAAATCTCGCCATTATTTTTTGAGAGTTGAGAACTATGAGAAATAAGGATAAAAGTTCCGCGTTTGCGATTTGATATAAAACAGTGGGATTGCGTAAGTAAGTACCTGCATATTATTAGGAATTTACAGTAGACAAAATGTTGAATTTGATAAAATTTTACGTTAATTGTATCCCTATGTGTGCTCTCTTATACAGATAATGATTAAGGAGATGATTGTTTTAGGCATTCATCACATCAATCAGAATGCATGTTTTCTGTTCTTTGATGAGAAGGAATTGACAAATCAAACAAATGTGATGATATGTAAAAGAGGTCTCAATTATGATTTCAGAGAAAGCAGAGGATGATATGTCTCGTATGGACAGGCAATCCCTTGGTATCATTGGGGCAGAGCTGGTCAACTTTTGTGCCCTGTCCCAGTGGTGGAGGGAGGGCCTGAGTGTGGTCCAGACCCTGCACAACAGCAGCATCCAGTACCTGACCAGAAAGTCCCCCGGGGGCGCCCTAATGTCCACCATCGCTCTGGATGTGTGTCTTAGGTGTAAAAAGCCTTACCAAGCACTACAGCTGTTGTCAGGTAGTGTATTTTTATAAATTCATAAAACTTAGGGAGTATGGGTTATATGTCCTGATGAGTAGGGCACCTGTTTTGTGCTGTAGGGTCCATATTCAGTTCTTGGGAGGAAGAGATAAATCCTTTAGTATTCTTTTTTTTTGGCTTAATAATTTGTTCAAAATTTTACTTTGGTTGATACTTACTGAGTAACCATAAGATAAATTTTAATTAAAAAGATTTTGACATTATTTTCAATTGGAGATGTCTTGCAACTGTAGTCAGATCCATTGAGGTTGTAAATTCATTGCTCTTTGGTTTCAGAGTGCAGGTGGTCCTGTGTCAGTGGATTAAAGATGGACAAGCCTGACTTCAAGGAGCGAGTGGTACAGCTGAATACCCTGGTTAAACAGTTCACCAACATGAAGAGACCGTCTGTGGCCTTTGCTGTGCTCCGTAGGGTTCTGATGAAAGCTCAGATAGGTGAGGCAATCTGTGTTTATCAAGTTTTCTTAATGTTTGACATAGCACAGCATTTGCTGTATCAAGAAAATTCACTCAAAAATTCCATAACCCATCATTTAGAGTAAAACTGAAACTTTATTATGTCAATATTTTAGCCATAGATGAATGCTACTATGTATTAACAGGTTTTCCCTTTTCATTACAGATCAGCAATTTGATCTCTACAACTCGCTTATAGGTAAACCTTTTACTGTCTGAATAGTAAGAATTATTATTGTGGAATTATTAAATATGAGAGGAACATTTTTTATCCAAAATGTTGATAGTCAATTTCTCTAATGAACTGTTTGTCAAGGTATAATTGATGGGTAAGAGACATCATCTACACCCTTGTTATATGATTCCTGGTGCAATATTTGGACAAGTATTAAAATATTCTGTTTTTATATAGTATGTGATATTTGATAATCATTTTCAGGTTTTGAAGAGAATTTTCATGTCATCATCACCCAGCTTTTGGACATTGGTGACCCAAGAACTGCACATGATGCCTACGAGGTCTGTAGAAATGCATGTGTGGCTGTGACCTCTGACCTTGGTTTGCTCCAGCGTTTAGTAGTAGCCTGCGGAGAGGCTCGGTATTTGACTGGTGTCCGTAATGTCTTTAACCACCTACAAGAGTTAAATGTGTACCCACCCCAAGAAATTCCCCATGAACTGAGGCCTCTGTGTATCAACCTGTTGGTGCAGATGTCCTTAACAGAGTGCATCATTCTGATTGAGGACTTCTTGCAGTGGCTCTACAAGTTTCTGTGTGATTGGTGTGTTCAGAATCGGACTTGTGTTGTTCCAGAACAATATCTGACACTCAGTGTCAGAATGCCCAGCACAGGGGGTCCTGACCCTCAGATGAGAGCGTTGGACAGGAAACTGAAGGCCCTGAAGCACTTGATGGAGACCAGCTTAACACCAGCTCTCTCTGTATTTATCTCATCTCAAAGAATGGATAGGAGGATTCAAGTCACTATTCCATCTCTGTTTCAATATCTGTTGGCATTAGATGTAAGGGAGGGAGGTAAGACAATTGTTTAGATTGATTTATTTTGTACTCAGAAGGGTGCTTTGTTCAGGTTTTCGATAGTTGTTAAACCCCAAGTCTTATTTTAAAGGGACCCAAAATTTCAATGTAAAAAAAACTATTTTTAGCTCACCTGAACCAAAGGCTCAAGTGAGCTTTTCTGATCAAAATTTGTCCTTTGTCTGTCGCTGTTGTTGTTATCGTTGTAAACCTTACCATGTTTTCATTGTCTCTAAAACCACTGGGCCAATTTCAACAAAACTTACCACAAAGCAACACTGGGTGAAGGGGATTCAAATTTGTTCAAATGAAGGACCATATCCTCTTTAAAGGGGAAATAATTTAGAATCATTGAAAAAATTTTGGTATTTTTCAAAAACCTCAAAAACAATTTAGCCAGAAAAGCTCAAATTTGAAAGGAAGCATCCTCAGGTAGTGTACATTCAAGCTTTTTCAAATCATGGTTCCCGGAGATAGAATGGCCCACTATGGGGTGGGGGTCAAGTTTTACAAAGAAATATAGAGAGAAAATCTTTAAAAAATCTTTTTCTGGAAAACTACTTGGCCAGAAAAGCTCAAATTTGTATGGAAGCATCTTCAGGTAGTGTAGATTCATGTTTGTTCAAACTTGGGGGGGTAGGGTAGGCCAGGATGGGGGGGGGGGGGGGGGGGGGGGGGATCAAGTTAAGAATAAGAATATATATATATATATATAGGGTGCCCCTATTGTATGGATAAGTCCTACAGTTTTCAAGACAGGTAGTGGATGTTTGGCAAATCAATTGTACATATATTAGAGGTGTGCATATTACTAGGATTTTGATTTTTGAGGCGCATCGCTATCAGTTATGTAGCCTCATTGCTGTCAGCTCACTTCTCTCGGCTTATATACAAGCGGCGTCATAGAACTCAAGTATCAATGCCCCAATAAATATATAGTGCCGTTCTGATTGTTACGTATTTTCAACCAGGAACATATATTCAGTATTCGTTTTAAAGGTATCTCCTTTACACATTGAAAAAACATCAACATCAATGAAAGAACAAAACAAATATTAATACGCAGATGAGATAGACTGGCAATGTCTGCAATGCATACGATAGGGACAGAGGACTAGTCAACCAATGAGATAATTTGCATAACAACAGTTTGTACTGCAATTTAAAAGCGGTGACGTTAATTTTTCGAATATCGGAGGTAAAAAAAAATATTAATTTCGTATATAAAATATTTATATTAAAATGAGAGTAAGTGGCTGTCTTCCTATAGCTAGGAACAGATTTAGTATTTTATCACTTGATAAAATGAATAAGACAATGTCCAACTGAATGAGGAAAAGCGCGCCACCTTCCCCATGTAGAATGGCGATATTTAACAACTTGTATTGATGTTTGTGCTACCTTCAATGCGATGCGCCGCTCAGGCCTTCAGACCTTTGATTTATGACTTATGAATGGAAATTATTTTGGATTGATGATTTAAGATGTAGTTCTTTTCAATAATATTTTTTCTTTAGGAAAGCGCCAAGGATTCAAGAGATGGACGGATGAAAGTCAGAAGAAAGGGAATAGAATGCGGCAAGATGTGCCCTGGAGTAGTCGCTGTTGATCAGAAATAGCATTTTCCTGGTTTTTAGAATGTTGAAAGAAAATTTGTGAGATTAAGGAACTATGAAGTGAAAACAATTATGGAGTTATTGGAAGTCAGTGTATTGAAAACTAATTTCTACAATCTTTTGTCAACTATGAAGACCATAAAACATCTGTTGCATTATCTTAAAGGTCAAATTTCAGATGATCCCAACCAGTCAAAATGATCATCCGAGGCCTATATTTGATCATTTGTGTACTGTGATTGAAACACTTCGCTGTAGTCCCATATACTACTATGATTTTGCTGTTCCTGTGTTTGTATGTAATGGAAAAAATGCTTTCTCCCACAAATCACCATTGGCCTACTACTTTGTTTCAACACTTCCTTGAAGTTGGCATTAACTGCTTTGGTATTTTTGTACCTATGTTATGTGTTCACAAACTGGATGTTATGACAAATGTGAAACTATTAATGTGTTCTATGACAATTTCTGTGTCTGCTTATTTAATGGGTGAAAATCAAGCCCATACAGTGTTTTTGTGCCATTCTTGCATATCTGCCATGTTTCAAGCTAATGAAGAATGAAACTGATTTCTGAAAAAAGCTTTTTTTGCCTGACATTGTTATTTGCCATTTGTAGCTTGAAGAGTGTAAGGGATGTTAGGATACATTGTTCTGTCACTATTTGTAAAATTTTTGAAGAGTTTTTTTTACTACCTATTTCTCATTGATTAAAGAACTCCAAAACTGAAATTGTATAATTATGGTGACAAACTCTTTGAAAGAGAGGAAAATTGATTTTAAGAAAGGAAAGTTTGGTTCTGATATGTTTGTTCTACTGTGTATATCTTTTACTGTAAAAGTGGTTATTTATAGTGGCGTATAAGTTTATGTTTTCTATAGTCGAACAATACGTGTGGCTATTAGATATGTTACCACTCTAAAAGTTTTATTTTTACCATATTTGCGGGGCTATTTTAAGCAATATTAAGCTTACTGCTTAACTAATATAAATTTCACCCATGTGTAAATAACCACTTTAACAGTATCTGATTGTCTGCTTAGAAACCAAAAATTACGACAGACAAAAGTACCGGTATACCTAAATATTTTTTTTACAATGGATAAATTTGTGTTGGCAAAAGATGTGGCCTATGGGCCTCTATTCACTGGGTTTAATGTGTTCAGGAAAGTTGTTAGAAGTAAAAGTTACAACTTTGTTTAACATTCTTTCTGAAAACTATTCTACAATGTGATATTTGAAAACTGTTCATATTTGGTGCTAAATTTCAAGACTACATGTAAGTGTTCAGCTGCAACGATTGTTATCAAATTTAATCATGATACTTGTGTGTAAATTGATAAAAGGGCATTATTATTTTTATGTTAACCATGTAGATTTGTCAAATGTTTTTTGGGAACAGTCGATTTCCATAATTATCTACAAGACTTTAAGTATATTTGAATGCTTTGCAGTTTTTTTATGGAACTTATGTGTATTGAGAGAGAGAGAGAGAGAAAAAAATCAATCTGTGATAATAACAAGTTTGTGCTTGGAGTCAACACCAGCAGCTAGTCACTGTGCTGTTGTATATAGTGTAAAAGATAGAAACTATTCCTTACATATTTTGTTTTGTTCAAGCAGTAAGAAGTGTTTTCCTTTGAACTACTATTTGCTATTCTTTTGTAATTACATACAGGATGTATGAATTTGTTGTGAATATACTGCAATTAAATGATGTTACCCCATAAACTGTTTAGATTTTTTAGGGCCGTGCTCTGCTGGCGCCTATAGTGATCAGTCTGTTTGCCATCCGAGATCTCTTGTCCAGAAAATATCTTCTCTCCCCATGCCCTTGGCCCAATCTTCCTAATACTTCACCCACAGAGTGCCTTTGGGTAAAGGGTGTGCAGTGACCTTGAACCATGTTTCTAGGTCAAAGCTGATTTTATGAAAAATTCTTGTCTGGAGCATATCTTCTCTCCTCTTAGTCCAATCTGGCTCAGATTTCACTCATGGAGTGCCTATGGTCAATTGGTGTACAATGACCTTGAATAAAGTTCAAGGGTCAAGGTCATATTGAATCAAGCAAAAATTCTTTTTTCAGAGCATATATACTCTCTGCTTGGCCCTCTTTGGCTCATACATCACATAAAGAGAGATTTCGAGTAGAGGGTATGCAGTGATCTTGAACCAAGTTTCAAGGCCAAATATGTCTGAAGTATATCATTCCTCCCTTTGGTCAAATCTGGCTCATACTTCACTCACAGAGTGCCTACAATATGCAGTGACCTTGTATGATGTTTGTAGGTTGTGTGAAGGTCATATTGGATCACATTAAAAAAAAATCCAGAGGCTATATATATTCTCCACTTGGCCCTATTTGGCTTCTACTGCACATTAACAGATCTTTTGGGTTAATGTTGTGCATTGAGTCTTTAATTTGAACCAAGTCAATGTGAAGGTCATAGAAGTGAAGTCATAGAAGATCTCTTTGTTATCAGTTTTAGACAGTAGATTATTTCCCATTTGCTTAATCTCACTCCAGTTGAACAAAAATGGATATATGTAAGGGGTAATGAGATTGAATTAAAAGTTTTATGCCGGCTGGAAAATCTTTAAGTTATAGGTCAAGGTCAAAGCAAAATTTCATCCTATTGTCCATTATTCAAGCGGAGCCCTTTGAGATGGTCACCATCTCAATGTAGTCTAGTTTATTGGGTATAACTCTCTTTCAAACAAAGACTATTTTAGCATACAGCATCAATCAACAAAGAATAGGGAAAATTGAATTCTTATGTAGGTCCAACAGAGAAGGTGATGCCACTAACATATTTTATCCCCCCCCCCCCACTCCCTCAAGCCCAATTTGGCTCATCCTTCACCCTTTGAGCATTGAGTGTGCAGTAACTTAAAAACAAGTATCTAGGCAACTGTTACAGATGAAGCATACATGTACGAGTAAATCCTTATTTGGACCATAATTCTCATGGCCAATACTTCAGCCAGAGTGTCTTTGAGTTAAAGATATGCCGTTACCTTACGTGGTATGAAACACCTCCATGTTGTGACGTATAATTTATCGAAAAACAGTAAAATCAAGTATAGTTTTAAAAATAGTTTCTTTCATAAAATTGTTATCCAACAGCAAAGCACAGTGGTTTGGAGAGTTCACTACAGACCTGTAAGTCACGATATCAGATCCTGCTGGGAATGTGCTAAAATGTGCATATGTTTCATAACCAGTAAATGGGTAATATATAAAATATTGAATCAGAATCAAAATTGGTCATTTTGTTATTAATTTATAAACACACTGATCAGACTTGATTAAAAAAATTTATTTTAAAGGTACTGTATATGAAATGCCATCTTTGTTAGCCAAGGGTCTACCGATCATAGACCAGAGAGGGAGTGGATCGTAGACCCTTGGCTAACGAAGATGATGAAAGGACCACAACAGTCAATAATTCATACATTAATATTTATTCAAGTTTTGGGATATATTTAAAATTCATAGTCAGTAAAATATACACATAACTATGAAAACATGCAGACTTTCTTCTCGTCCTCCACCCCCAATTATCCGTATTACCTGTAATTTTCGTACGTATATATTAATGGTCATTTTCAACAAGATTGTGTGTGGACTTTGGTGCGATACTATAATCATTTCTATATCAAAAGGCAGTTTTTAGTTCATTTTGGTACTGCATGCATCATCACAATGAAAACTTGCTGCTGTTTCAATAGTTTATCAGTTTCTGTATCACCCTCCATTTGAATACTCTTCAGGCTCCTCTTGGAATGAAATGCACATTATATATGGATATACAAACTTCAAGATATATGCTTGGAAAAAACTTTTTTCCTGTTAATATTACCCTGTGTATAACTACATCGTATTGCATTAGAAAATTGAAATGGATTAGTCTACAGTTATAGATAAAGCTTTGATGTCTGATAATGTTTGTTGATGTTGAGATTTCATCTCGGACAAATCTTTGGAAGTTTTCCAGTGATCTTCAAGGTCTGTGTAAATCTTTAAAGCCTCAGAATTGTATGAAACCTGCAAACAGAAGAATTCACATGCATACGGTAACAGGTTACAAAATATCACAAAGCCAACAAAAACCAACACGTATGTCTACCTATATTGTATTTATAGAAATGCATGGTAAGTTGATGGAGGATTAATATTTGGTGCCAAATTGGAAGTTCAAGGTTTTTCAGTACCTGGGATTTGATGAGGGACTCTAAACAAGGCTGAATGTATTCTATTCGGCCTTCTACAAACTTTGGCAGATCTTCTGAGAGGGCTTGGTTCTGACTGTCGAATTCTGCCTTTGTTCTTTCAACGGCTTTTTTGCTCTATAAATTAAGACCTGGCTTTACACTAATATTCACACATCATGTTTGTAATTCAGTGTATAAATTATATTTGCTTGCTTAAGCTTTAGACCTTAGCACATTGATGCAAATATTTACATGTAAAATGTTTCAATGAAGTACAAAAACCTACTTATTTGTACTTGCAATTTACAGAATATGTACTGGAGTATTAACACTCAAGTTGAGTTCACTCCATTTTGTGACGAAGAAGACGAAATAATAACTGTACTACATGTATACATAATTATTTGCTTGCCTTAAATAAGCTTTACTATGACCCCACTCCCATCCACTACTCTGAACCCATCCCCCACATCTTACCCCTCCCCCCACATCTTACCCCACTCCTACCCTGACTCACCAAATCAAGCTTAACCACATTTTGTCCCGTTCTTTCTCTGTTTTTCTGCTTCTCCACCTTGGCTTGAGATTTTTCGTACTCCTGCAAAAGAAGGATAATGAGTGTATGAGTATACTTAGAGTGGTAGAAGCAGGGTTTTAGAGTAATCGGTTGTGTCAGAGCTAACCAATGAAAAATCTCACCTGCAAACTCTGCTCTCTTTTCTTCAAAGCAGCTTGTATACTTGGAAATATTGTATTAAGTCTAAAATACAGAAAAGGACTTGCAAATCAATAAACCATTACCAGATATTGGGAATTATTGAACAGGAAACCTGTACATATTGTGACGTCAGACCGGTTCGAATACCGGCGTCAGATAGCTCAGTCGGTAGAGCACCTGACTAGAGATTCAGGGGGCCCGGGTTCGAAACCCGGTCTGGTCCGTCATTATTTCTCCCATCCCGTTACATTTGGTGCCGTGACTAACCCCTGGAACTGACAGGTTAACTCCTGCCAGGGGAGGAGCCTGGGGTGATCTTCGGGGACGAAGATCATTTAAGGGGGGAGGAATGTGACGGTCAGACCGGTTCGAATACCGGCGTCAGATAGCTCAGTCGGTAGAGCACCTGACTAGAGATTCAGGGGGCCCGGGTTCGAAACCCGGTCTGGTCCGTCATTATTTCTCCCATCCCGTTACAATATAAAAGCAAAAGATGAAGATAAGAAATTGTGCACCTGATTGTTTAAAGCAAAGATTTGAATATGTTTTTGTCACTACATGTACCGGTATGTCACTCAATTCACAGAAACAGCTTTCACTTAGAGAAAAATCATATTTGATTAAATCATCAAAAGATTATGACTCCTTGAACTGAAACATTGCAAACTCTATTTGGACTCATCCATTGAGACAAATTAATTCATGTCTCTGATGTTAGTTAAATGACTGTAAACACTCAATTTGATTTCTCAATGAATGAACACTTATAATCAAAACAAAATTTCCTAACAATAACCAACTCAGAGCACTTGAATTGAATACTGGTACATGTATGCACTTTCACTATTCTATTATATACATACACTTGTTCAGCCAACCTTGTCTCAAAAATTTGACCAGATCAAGTATTTTAAGCACTACTTAGGACTTGAGAAAACAAGAAATGGAATTTCGAACTCACTCCTACTTTTTCAATGTTTTTAGATACCAAAGGAACAACACAATGAGGTTCTTTCCTGAAGTCTAATCGTATTTTTATTACTGAAACAACTAATGTCTGTTCAGCAAAGAATTTACTCATGATTGTTCACCATATTTCAATATCCCTCCAAGAAAAATGCAAACATGGCTATTCCTAAATCACAAATGTTTGCATGTCCTTGGCCCACTCTGTTAAACAGGTGGGTATATGTTAAATTTCTTACCTCTTAACTGGATCTGCCATTGTTTTCTGAACAACAATGTTCTGAAACAAAGAACAAAATTACCAATAAATTGTGTTTTCCTTACATATATGAACTGTAAAATTTCTTGCAGGGGGATAGCTTTTTAATGGCTGCAAATATGTAATACATGTATCTCTAATATGGTACTGTAGCGTACAAGGAAAATTATCTCGTGGGTTCCAACAAGCAGGGAAAAAAAGGACAATGTACCAGTTCTTTGGAATGTGAGTTTTGTTTTTCAGTGGCTTTCTCCCACTCAGTGACCATCTCATTCAGCTGGGCCTCGCTCTGACATACTGGGTTCAACAGGAGATCCTGGATAATCTTTTGTTCACTTTGTGACAAGGCTGAAATCATAAAGATATGTACATTGTGTTTTGTGTTATAAAAATCTTTGAAATTCCATAGCAAAGTGTTATTTTTTCTTAAGAGTTTTGATGAAAACAAGTTGAATAAGTCAATCCATATACATCTAATATGTATTATGATATATATATATATATGTATGTATATTTAAATTTTAAAAGGGGTGTTGAAGTTAAAATATTTCATAGTTTGTGAATAATAACAGTGAGCAAATGTTATCAAAATGATGATGATGATGATTAAGTCATTTTATATATCCTACCAGCATTTGATTCCATCCATCTCTTTGTGTCCTTGTATAGCTTTTTACTAGTTTCATCTAAGCTGAAAATCAGAGAGTCAACCAGTAAGAAATTTTCTATTCATTCAAAAGAATTAAATGAAGATACTTAGTTTCTTACAAGATCTAGAGTATATGCACTTGTATTCATAAAGGGAAAGTTGGATAGTGTTCATTGCTCAACCAATTTGAAGGCGAGTTCGTAAAATCATGGGTACTGGACGAAGTAGATTTGGAGGGTTTTCTTTCACTAATACCGGTAATATGACAATCTAATTTATCTCTTAGACTTCAATACCTAATTTTATCATTATCGTGCTATCAAAAAGTCTTATGGATATTTTAAACATCATCTTTATTACAATTACTGGTAAAACAAATTAAAATATATTTATACTATAGACCAATAATGAATATGTTATCTGTAACTGCTTGTTTTGTTGTCATTTAACTTGACCGTTCAGGAGTGTAATTTAATGACGTATCATGGTGTAATAGAGGATAAATATATGCTCAATTTTTGTTGTGTTCCTACCACAGGCACCTGGATTTTTATCAATCAGTCGCTTAATAAGTCATATATCGAAAAATCATACCCCTACCATATATACATAAGGTGTATTTATATATACATGTAGTAGGTAGAATTTTTCGATATATGACTTATTAAGCGACTGATAAAAATTCAGGTGCCTGTGGTTCCTACAAGCACTATAGTAAGCTATTGGGCTGATCTTTTAGCTCTCTCAGTAGAGGGAAGGATTTGAAACCAAAACGTTGTGAGTTTATGCAATGCATTCATGCATCCCCGAATTTGTTGCACTTGTACATGAATACCTTTCTACTCTTTTAACTTCTCTTCCAAACTCCCTTTCAGTCTAAAAAAAAAAAAAGAAAGATAAATTACCTGTGTCAGATAAACATAAAATATGTATAAATATTGATTGGTCTTATATTTAACATTCTCAGATAAGTGCAAAGCATGATTTTAGCATCCTCTCATTCTGAATCTGATTTATTAAGCTACCAAAACTTACCGTTCGAGAAACAACACTCTTCTTTGGTGCCGAATATCTGTTGAATATATTCCTACAATAAGTGTTTAGTGTTCGTGAAATTGTAAACATGGTTAAGATGAAAGGGTGGATAGGTATTAGCTTCTTCATTCCTCAGATCCTCTATACATGTACATTGTACCATGGACAGAGAGGTACAATTTAAATAATTTTTGAATAGTTTTAATGAACTATACCAGATAAACTCAACGAAAACGTAGTTATCTTGTTCGTTAAAGTACATACCAACTCATGTTCACATAATTTCCCTCAGCTTTTAGCTGACATCGTGAATATCTTTTGTCGACTATCGTTCCCCTCCTTGTAAACAAAAACAGTAAAGCGTTTTATTGACTTAGATGATGAATATAAAAAGAAGGATCTTGTAGTGCACGCGGAAAATGTTTTCCGGATTGCACCCCCCCCCCCCCCCCCCCCCCCGGCGAACGCGAAAAAATGTACCTACATAACTTTATCTTTCCTGATAAATAGGTACGACAAACCTTTCTAATAATTTTTTTATTGTAATATGTACATTTTGTGCATGTTCATTTATTTAAATAAATACATAAATCTGCAACAAACTTTGCTGTTCTATCTGAATTGGGAAGATTTCCCTTACATTTTGATATCATTAGATCTATGTTAAGTTATTGGTACAGACTTGAGAATCAAAGTCAATCATTTCCACTTTTGTATAATGCTTATTGTGAATCAAAACAGTTGTTTCAACAAAATACTCCCTCCTGGTATGGCTCAATTCATTTTTTAACTAACAGCATTGATGGCACATACAATTTACAGTCAGTAACAAAACAAAAATTCAAAAGAGCACTTAGAGACTATCTATTTAAATATTTTATTAAAGAATGGAATTTTAAATTCACTATACACGCTGACAAAAAACTAAGTTGCTACAGCACTTTTAAGCAAAATTTTGGCCAAGAGAACTACCTAAGATTACTTAAAAATTTTGAGCAGAGGAGAAGTTTAACTCGTTTTCGCATTTCCGCTCATAGACTTAATATTGAAAGAGGACGATATCAAGACATTCCACAACAAGAAAGATACTGTAATAGATGTAATGTCAAATCAGTGGATGATGAAAAACATTTTTTATTCTCATGTGATCATAATAAGGCATTAAGAGATACTCTGTACAAATTTTCAATATATGGACAATAACCAAAAATTTTACTGGCTTATGACAACTGAAGATCTACAAGTACTTGTACAACTCAGTGAAATGATTCTTAAAGATGGAATATAATGGTTATAGTTATATATAAAGATATATTATGCAGTGTATTTACTTTGGTTGGGGGGGGGGGGGGGTTATATTATGTATAAGCATACTGGCTTGAACACTTTGAGTACAAGTAGACCAGTCTAATCGACTGTGCAGGCACCGTCCCTTGGTACTCTCTGTTTTCAGGCCACTTTGTTTCTGTATAGCTGTTGTATTCACTGATGTGTAAATCCCATACATATATTTCATTGTATTAATGAAACATTTTGCATATTGTTGCCTGGACATTGTGAGCAGTATTTCATTCAGTATTTGTTATAATCATGATATTATTATTATTATTTTTTTTTTTTAATGTATATGCCCCCTGAGGGCCCTTGATTGGTGAATAAATAAATATATATAATCTCATAATGATTAACAAAGCGTTTGGTGCCAGTTGAAAAAAATTCATTTCATCTGGCAGCCGCCACAAAGTTTTGCGGTCGTTATATGAAATCGTTTTTTGTTTTTTGTTTTATTAATTTTTAATCTTTGTGAAAACAAATATATTTTTTTCATTTGGAAAAAATAAAACAATATGGAATACGGTGTATGTATATTTGGAAATAATTTTAGCGTTCTAAAACTGATCCGCTAAATGAAAAATAAGTTGTTTAAACTTTTTTACTGACAGAAATGATAATGACCTATGCCTAAAAACGTGTAGCCTAAATCCGCATTTTCAAATTTTGTACACAATTTATTGCTATAAGACAATTTCTTCTCAATGCTACAAAATTGATTAATCGATAAAGGGGATAAACATTTGATTTCAGATGCTAGATACTAGCTTGTTTTTTGGGTTTTTTTTTAAACTCTATGGTGCATGTTTGTAAAGAAAATTTAGGATTTTTTTACCTGTATAGTAATACGTCTGAATATAAGTGCTCAGTATGTTCAGTATTTGAAAGAAAAAAACTTAGTTGGAAAAGTTAACATTTTCTGAACAGCAGAAAGTTTAATAGTATTTTGCAATTAAGATTTGGTTCGTGGTAATTTGTATTTTCACTATTCACGCACAAAAATAGTAATTTATGATTACACATTACATCGATATCATATGTTACCTTCATATAAAATAATTGTAAAAATGGATAGTAACACACGCTCTCTCTCTCTCTCTCTCTCTCTCTCTCTCAATTAATTATTTGAGCGTAATCGATCTACTCCAGCGTGACGATTCTTCAATGACTGCACCTTACCTGTCCGCTAGATGGCACAGCATCAAAGTTATTTTTAGCGCTAGGAATCTCGCGGTCCTGTTTGACGGGCTATAGAATTTAAAGAAAAAAAACTTCACGGCTCAGGTAAACCGGTTTTGTTATTAATTCATTTAAATATGTAAAGCCAAACGAGAAGAAAACTAACTCATTCGTGAAAAAGGTCAACAATCCACACCCAGGCAAAGGTATTTCGTGCACGGGAAAGGTGGGGATACTGCAGGTGAACGCAGTTGATGAAGAATTGATACATAGACCTGTCGGACGAGTTTAACACAGGTCGGGCCGTTCATTATCTGGAGGCAAGTAAAGGCTCTCTGCATCAGTAACATCAAAAGCCTTCCAAAATGGCTTCATTTCGAGCCCTGTCTCGGGAGGGCCATGCAGCTATGAGTATGAAAGACAGTTCGGCCCGCTGGATTTTGATTCAGCAGAATACGTTCACCAATTGGGTGAACGAACAGCTAAGGGTTTCGGGAATAGAAACCACCGAATTCGTCAAAGACTTGGAGCATGATTTTCAAACAGGTGTCAGGCTTTGTCAACTTGTGGAAAGCTTACAGGGCAAGAAGGTCGGGCGGATCATCAAAAAGCCCCTGAACCACCATCAGGAACTGGAAAATGTGACCATCGCTCTCAACGCCATTTCTAACGACAACGTCCGATTGGTGAACATTGGTATGTCATTTGTTTACTTCAATAGATGCCTTACTTTTAATTAACAATATTTCAGAATTGCAATATAAAAAATTAAAAGGACGGTTTTTATCAAGAATGTGTGTGGGTGCATACACTTGGGAAAGGTGGGGGGGGGGGGGGGGGTAACCTGATTTGAGAGACAGATAGGACGGGTGGTTGCATACAGACTTGTAGATTAATTAAATTATTAAAACTTCTTTCCATTAGACTAGCATTCAACCTTAACATTCCTGGCTTTTCCCACATACATTTTCTTCAAGCAGTATTTTGATACTGTATTACTTTAGAAGTATATACACGTTATATTCTTCACATACCAGTATGGATTTATCTAAAGTTATATATATATAAAGTTATATCTAAAGTGATATATATCAATTATATTATGCCATTAAACCTGTGTTAATTTACAATTACAAATCTTACTTCAAAAATTTGCTTCATTTGATTTTTATATCATTCTCATGCATATTCATGCATGCTTGGATACACATTTATGCTTTATCCCATGACTCAATTTGTTAAACAATAGGCATTAGTATAGTCTTTTTCCCTTAAAAAAAAAACAGAACCAAAATTTGAAGAATTCATCAATGTTGACAAACAACAGTTTTGTATCCTTGACACTTGGCTTACTATCCCCAGAAGCAGTAGGTCAGCCATAAGCTGGGATGAAAAATGTGCACTCTTCTTGTGAACTAGCCCTGCCCAATTCCCTGACCCCCCAAGGCAACATTTATCACTGTAGAGTTGTACTGGTCGTAGATTTTAGCAAGGATTGTGGGTTGTTAAGTCATTGTATGTACTAGCCAGTCTATATGGTGGGTCATTTTGCCATGATAGATAGGTTAGGCAGAAATACATGTATATCATATTTCAGGCTTTGTGTCTGCATGATGTTGTTTTATAATATATACTGTGCTCTACTAATGAGCAGGAAGGCTAAGCTGTTTATAAATATATGTAAAGTGATACAATTTATTTACTGACAGGTAAATTTTGTCAATACCTGTGTAACACAATAGACTAATCACCTGTCGGCATGGCCCTTGTACATTTTAGTCAATCTTCAGGTGTAGCGTAATTTCCTAGTGAAGCTTATCATTTGTTTGAGATTGTTTCTGTAGTATCAAAATTTTGTGAAGATCGAGAAACCCTAATAGGAAAGAATAATACAGATCGACTGTAGTAAAAGAAATTTGATCAAAGCAGCAAAATATTTAAAAAAATGCATTAATTTAAAAAGTTTCAAATATCCTGTAATAAGGTTTAAATTTCTCCTTTCATATAGTGTCAAATTCTACTTGGTTGAAAAAACTGAAATTAAGAAAAAGATTATTGGCCAAAATATAGCATGTGAAACATCTATAAATGAAGGAAGCCTTGTAAGTTGTAAGAACTTGTGTTCAAACCTAAGTTGCAATAGAATATGTCCTAAACAAATGAAGAGACAATGAATTTTAAGGTTTTTTAAAAAGTTACAGAAATATCATTTTATTCAACAAGGATTTTTTTTTAAATTTTAGTTTAGATACTATAATTTATTTTTCGGGGGGTGTGGGTTAGGTTGGGGTTGTGGCTTGATAAGAGGTCAGAGTAAGAAGGGTATATGTACAATATATAAGCAGTAGTTTAAGCATCCTCCTTGATTGCATTGGTAAGTTATGTCTATATATCGAGCAAACAAAGAAATGATTGGCAATAAATAAGGTGTGTTGGACTGCGAACTGTTGCAATAAATTCAAGGTGTAATGATGAATTATTGATCAGTATTGATTGAACCACAGGTACACAGGTAAAGTGTTCAGCCTGGTCTGCAAAAGTAATCAAGATCAGATTCTCCATTTTTATGTTCTTCCTTAAGAGATCTAGTTTGCAATGCCCACTGTGAAATGACGAATTAAAAAATAAGTTCCAGCAGGCCTTATTGCTAGAAAAAAAACCCTGCAATAGTAAATACAAGTGTTTACATTTTAAGTTAAATGAAGTTTAAAATGCATGATCACGGCTAACTGTTGATTTGTTAAGTTAAATGCACAAACATCTGCACAGCAGTTATGTATGGAATGTTCATGCACCGTTTGTTGCTTCTTCAATATAACAAAAAGTCGTTTGTTAAAGATGATCTTATAAAAGTAATATATTCGTCGATTTCTTCTCCTTTATAAAAATAGATGAGCCGTTTGAATGCACAGACAATAGGACTGCATGTTACTTGATGCATTTTCTCCATGTGTATTTTAAAAATACATGTTCCTGTGCATAGCGATTATTTTTGGATAGAACAGATAGGAAATCTGCAAAAAGTACGGAAGACAATTGAATTCAATAACTGAAAAGTGAACTTATAACTCTGCTTGCCGTACATATTTAAGCTTTCAGATTATGCAATAAGCTGTTACAAAAAACTCAAAAGCAATATTTGTAATGCATGTTTAAAAAACCCTCTTGAAAACTGAAATTTTCATGGATGGAGAAATCACAAAGGTACGGTACTGGTTTCGCTTTAGAAAACTTGGTAAACCAGTTTCATCTATGATATAAGTAGTTTTGGTGTGCTATGGCCAAGAGCAATCTGGGTGGATT
This sequence comes from Magallana angulata, assembly GCF_025612915.1. Taxonomy (NCBI): domain Eukaryota; kingdom Metazoa; phylum Mollusca; class Bivalvia; order Ostreida; family Ostreidae; genus Magallana; species Magallana angulata. The sequence goes on from NC_069114.1 coordinate 31,794,815, forward strand.
TAAGATTTTTCAAGGGGGGTTTAACATCAGTAATTTGAAAGGATCTCTGTTGGGATGTTGTTCTTTCAACAGTTATTCTTGTGAATTTAACAGAGCATTTAAATACCTTCCCTGTAAGCTTTGATTGAGATGACCTTGGGAAAAGATATACCTGTAGAGCTTTTTGAAATATTGGCTCAAAAATGATTTGTTTAGATAAGCTCTGGACATGAGAGAGAGAGAGAGAGAGAGAGAGAGAGAGAGAGAGAGAGAGAGAGAGAGAGAGCATTGTCCATTCTTATGCATTGTGCAATATATATATTTTTAAAATTAGAACATTTATTTTAATTCTCAGTGCTGAAGAGAATGTGTTAGAATTCATGCAAGGATTGTCAGTATATTGTAATGTTTGATTTATCAGTCATAAAACATTCTCTGCAAGAGTTAAGTACATGTATATGTTGAGTGTTTGACTTAGTCCTCCTCCAGAGTACGTTTTTTGGAAGAAAAGGGACCTTAAGCAAACACAATTTAAACTTATATTTGCATTTTGAAATGCCGATTTACTGCAGTCACCTGACCTTGCTTGCAGGTGAAATGTTCTGTTATTTTGTTATTTACTGGAAACAAAGAATATTTTACTGAAAACTAAAAGTGTGATTGATTAAAATATTGTGCAAACACTGCCATAACTGCAGACTTACATTAAAAAGGTGGTTATAGGTTGAATACCTCACAAATTAAAAACTAGGGTATAAATCTAAAATTAGTGTAAAACACACCACACCACTGTACCAAAATTTAAATTCCTTTTTTCCAGGCCCAGAGGACATTGTGAATGCAAACCTGAAGCTGATTCTGGGTCTGATATGGCACCTGATTCTGCGATACCAGATTGGGAAGACCAAGTTCCCCACAAAGAAGCTGATGCTGGCCTGGCTGCAGGCCGTTATTCCAGAATGTGCAGTCACAAACTTTACCACGGACTGGAACAGTGGAATTGCCCTACAGTATGTTAAGATTCAGAAAGAGTTATCTCCCTTTACAATTTAAGCAAGTTATTCCCCTTTAGAGTCAATATTAAAAGTGTCAGGCCGCCTTTAAAAATTGCTTCTTTTGTTCTTTTACGACTCGTTGTTGTAACTTTGCATTGGAAGGTACATGTATGTAGGTAATTATTTTCTCAAATATTTGTAACATAATAAAATTATAACTATGATTATATTAAGCATTATAACCATTATAGGTAACTATATAATTAATGTTTCAGTAACAAAATCATACTTTTAAATACATGCATGCATATAGAACTTATTGAAATAAAATATTGGAATTTTTTTTTTCAAAAACTTTGAATCATTATGACACTTAGTGAGTTTTCGAGTTGTTTGTTGACAGTGCCCTGATAGACTTCTGCAGACCTGGGCTGTCCCCCAACTGGAGGCAGATGAGTAGGAGTGATGGGTAGGTCAAAGTAAAAGGGTCAGGTAAGGAGAAAGTATACCAGTATAAATGTTAGGGAGATTAAGGAGTGGGCCTTCAAAACTTTCAGAGGCATATAAGATACAGTGTAGTTTTCTATTGCTTACAACAAGTGGTTTTGGAATGGACATATCTACCTCTGTCATATGCATCTAATTTTATTGCATAACATCATTCTTAATACTTTTTATGCTATTATGGGTGTATTTTTTTAATATTACTGTTTTATTAGGTTAAACAATTGTAAGAGTGCTATGGAGCTGGCCAAAAGGGAGTTTGACATCCCTCTGGTGGTTCGCCCCGAGGATCTGTCAAGCCCCGACCTTGACGAGCTGTCTGGCATGACCTATCTCTCCTACTTCATGAAAGTGGACTCTCCCGGTTACCATGCCACCTTGAATATGGTCCGCAGGCTTCTCAAAAAGGGAACCGTGAACAATTTTACAGTAAGAAATGAACAAAAATTAAGAGACCCCAGCTTCATCTCTTCAGATATGAATTGAGCGGAGATATGTCATATGAGTAACAAAGTTGTCTCCTTTTTATTCCTTTCAAAACTTAGGGGGGATAAGATTAAGAATCACTAACTGTGTGTATGTGGGTGTGTTAATTAGTATGTCTGTGTGTTAGTGTGCTTGTGTCAAAATCTTGTGGAAGATAAGTAACATTCTATTCATTTCCGTTGTAATTATTGGCGAGTTTATTCTTACAATTTCCAACAAATTGAGGTATACAACTCAAATTTCAAGAATGAGTTGTTAAAAGAGCCCATTTAACAAATGTTAATTTGATTTACAACTTCTAAAATAGGTATTAAAAAAAAATTGCCGTTGTAAAGGCATACTCCACTTGGTGGGATTTTTGTGTTAATTTTTAAAAAATATTTATTCATTCTTTTATACATACATAATTTGTGTGTGTGTGTGGGGGAGAGAGAGAGAGAGAGAGAGAGAGAGAGAGAGAGAGAGAGAGAGAGAGAGAGAGAGAGAGATTAACAGATTGGAAAAAGAGAGATAAGAGACAAAAGGGAGAAAGGGACACTCCCTTTTTCTCGAATGATGGAAATGAGCAAAGATTGGAAAGTTCTCTCCCTTATTTCAAAACATTTATGAAATTTCAATGAATAACAGGTAATTGCATTTTCTTGATAAGGAAGTTAAACATTTGTAATCTGATGTTGATTCACATTCTAGACGGACTGGTCTGATGGACGAATGCTCTGTAATCTGTGTGTGTCACTTGGTGCCTCCATTGCTGGGTATCCTGCACTAACTGGGAATGCTATTGAAAACCAGGAATTAGGTGAGTTGATTTAAAACTCTATGAATCCTTATAAAAACCAAGAATTATGAGCGTTATGTTATGTGAACCTCATGTTACAATTCAAGAAACCACTATTTGGTAAGTTAATCAACTACCATATACGATTTCAACTGCATTAAGCAGAATTTTTGGTGATAAAGTTGTCTCTTTTTGTTCCTTAATTTGCACAATATGCTGGGGATGAGATATATCAACTCAACTGCAAGAACTGAGTAAATTGGGTACTAGGGTCCCACTTGATAACCAGCAATTACAGAAATTACTATGTTGGTTTCCAACCAGAAACCAGGAGATGTGCAAATTCATTTAAAACCATGAATTAGGAATAAACCAAAGTGAATGAATTATATATATATATATTGTTACATATTCATTTATGAAACGTCAATCAGTATTGTAAAACCATTTCATAGGAATTCAAGCTGGAAAGAAACTTGGAGTGGAACCCATCTTGACAGCTAAAGAGATGTGTGATCCAGAAGTGGACCACATTGGCATCATGGCCTACGCTGCATATTTCTCGCGATTCAAGCCAGTTCGGTCATCTGCCGAAAAAGTTGTGATGGATGTTCAGCCCAAAAACTGTTACATTGGGATTACTGTGAGTACTAGCAGGGCCTCATGTATTATATTGGCTGAATATAGTGAAATACTATTGCTATTTCCTCTTTTCTTTTCTTTTTTTTTTTTGTCAATATTAAATAATAATTTCTCATTGGAAAATGTATTGTGCATGTTATATTATGTTTCCTTGATGTTGTCATGCTGCATTGTGAATCACATACATGTATCGATCACAATTTCATAACATTGAATTCTATTTGTTTAATTTTTTAAAATAGTTATCTGTGTTGATGAATTTTGTTGTTGAAAAAAAAAGTTGTGGGGTCTTGAAAATTGAATTTCCACATTTTGAAAACAACAAAATTAGCAATCTATCATAATTGGAGTGGATTTTTCAGGTGAAAATTTTATCAATTATACATTCAGAAATAAATCATTTGAAAACCCATTAAAGCCAATTGATAGATATATAAAATATATAAAACAATTTGTATGGCAAGTATACATCTTGTCCTTTAGCTATAGCTGTCACGTTAATGAATTAAGAAATCATCACCTGGATTTATCTCCACACAAAACAAACATCTCGGTCACCATCAATATGTCCTGTGGTCCTGTTGACTGACCACGAAAGAATCAGTCAGTCAGGCCTAGCGCTCTCTATTGTTACGTCCCCCGAGTTAGCTAAACATCCCCAAGGCTGAGAGTAGTGGCGATGTGTATTCTGTGGTACAGGTATAACCCAGTACCTACTGAAGCAATGGATAAAGGGAGAAAATGGGTCTGGTGGACTTTTGTTGACTTTAATTTGTGTGGTGATCATCAGCATAGTAGTTGGAACTCTTTAAGGTTGAAGGTTTTGAATGTTAATATTTTTGTGTTTATAGGAGTTTTAAACATAAATTTATACAGAGAATTGCATGTGTTTGTGTGAACTTTGGTGGGATTTATTGTATTCGTTTTTAAGAACTTAAGATAACAAGAAAAGGTAATTTTATTGTATGAATTATATTTTGAAGGTTGAAAAATAAATCTGTTGATAAATAATTGAAAGAATGCTATGTAACAAGCTTTTTAAAAACCTCTTCTTGCAAACACGAAATACTTTTTCCCTCTGGTCCACCCCCCCCCAAAAAAAAATATGCAAAAAAAAAGGTGCAGAAGTTTTTAGATTTATTTGTTACTATTTATTTTCCAGTCTACATTTTCTGTGAGGATCGAGGATGATGATCTTTACACCAGTGCTGTGAGAGCCGATCTGAAGGGTCCTGACTCCAACCCCCCAGTAACATTCTCCTGGAGTGGTAGAGTCGGCACCGCTTCCTTTACACCATTGGAAACAGGCATTCACAGGGTAAAGCTATTTACGCAGGATCTAGGCTGCAGATATTATTATGTAAATGTAGGATAGTGGATTGCAAAATCGGGTGGAGTTCTGCACGATAGCTTTTAAAATAAAAATATGGAGTAGAGAAGTTTATTTGTATGACATTTATAAGTTTTTAATCTTCAAAATAGAAATTCTTATTAATGAATAGATGTACATAAGCATCCATTTTCCCCCAATAATTGTTAAAAAGTTGTTATTTTTGATGAGGAAAAGGGTTTAGGATGGTCAAGAAGAGCATTGGTCTCTTTATGAATTACACTGACATATAGGGTGAAGAAAAGTTTATTTTAGACGACAAGTCTGTAAAGTTTCCATTTGTTTCAAAAGTTTGTATATGTTAGAGTCTGACCATGCCTAAGGGTATCTGGGTATTTTAATGTATCAAGATGAAATGTTTTGGGATGTACGGATGTGACCTACATTTTCCAAATGAGTAGATGTGTAAACATATACTGTCCCTTATAACAACATCAACAACACTGTTTAAGAAACTTGAAATGAATGGCACTGGGGTTCAGATTCAAGGTCTATGATAGAGCAACTTCATGTACACAGAGTTGATAAATATGATGATCCTAATCAACGTTCTACAGGACTTTTAAATCTTTTTACCTTTCAGTATTAGGAAATGCATTTTGCAAAAATGATACAGAGCTTGATCAGCTTGATCCCCCAAAAAACACCATTAGTTTAAACAATATGTAGAAGACAAAATAAAATTTTAAATGTATATACATGTAACACCATTTTTTTTTTTACGTTTTTGAGGAAAATAATCAAGTCTAACTAGTAAAACAGTTTCCACAATAGCTTATAAATAACAACTTAAATGAGGCAATTTATTTACTTCTTTGCTTTTCAGCTGAACGTGTACTGTGATAACCAGCTAATCGTGGGCTGTCCAATTTCATTCAAAGTTTTGGCAGACAGATCAAAAGTGACATTTTCTAGCATTGATCATTGTGCAGTCGGAATGATTACAGAGCTCAAAGTAAGCCTAAAAGTCTCTCCTTACCTCTTCACTGACCTTTTCTAGATTTGTATTAAAGAGTATACATGTATTGTCATCTAAATATGTAAGTCTAAACATAGAAAAGTATGTTGGATTGAAAAGCTTGTAAGAGATTACTTGATTTGTTTCCTTAGGCATTCAATTTCTATTTTTAGTATCAGAGTGTTTGATTTAGTATTCTGGATACCTTCAGTGCAGAATGTTTAATTCCCTTTTTCTGATCAGGTAAATTCCCAGTTTGCTGGGCAAGGTGATGTCCAAGTAGAAGCCCGGGCTCCGGGCGGGAGAGTCCACAATCTACGCACTGTGTATCGGAATGGGGACTACATCATCAACTTCACCCCATCTGAAGTTGGTATGTATGGGCTTTCATCAAGGAAGAACTTTGTGGCAATTGGTTGGTGGAAAAATGACAAATTACAGATTAGGTTGTTTTTTCACTAATCATACTTCACAGATTTCTTTTTTTGTGACTTTACAATGTGATTAGAACTATAGAATTTAGAATATCACACAGGTAAATGGACTATTCTGTTGTATCTTAGTATGTTTTTACTCTCATACAGAGTAAGGCAGGAGTTATAAGATTGGGGGGGGGGGGTGTTGCCTGTAGTAAATCTGAAAGTGTTGGTGGATCAGATAAATTAAAAATAAGAAATAACTGTAATACATATATTTGATATAATGATAATTAAACATCACACAACATTTTTCTTTAAAGTGAACTCAATTTTTTTAAAAATTGGAATTTTTAGGGGAAATATCTGTATAGGAGTTCATATTGTTCCATCGTGGAGAATTAGTCATGAAAAAGATGTCCTAATTTAATTCATAGCACTGCACTTCTTATCCTATATACCCTTTATCCTCCCTTAATCCTCCTGCTGATTGCTTGTCCCCCCTTTCTAATGGGATTAGGGGGAGGGAAACGTATGAATGTCTGAACAGTTCAGCTCAACAATGGGATAGGCAGGTTTTTTTTTTCAAATCATGTTACCATAACAGCAAATGCACAGAATTGTTTTTTTTTTTTTTTTGCTTTCACCATTTGAATGACTTTTCGCCTATTTCATTTGAATGAACTTCAAGCATATTGTAGGCTGTTAAAAGGCTTAAGTTTAATTATTTTTGGAAATGGGTAAGTGAGAAAAAAGCTGCATGAGATAATTCTGATACTCTTAATCACTAAAATGTCCATTCTACTAACTTTCTGTTTGCTGCATGCTTCAAAAGCTAGAGGTTTTCTTCAGGGTATTTCTTATTGGACTGTTTGAATCCACATTCCTTTGAAATATTTTATAAATTTAAATGTCTCCTCAGAATTTTAAAGTATATGTAGTTTTACTTAATTCTTTGCTTGCAAATACCTATATCTCAGTCATGCATGCAATAAAAAGGGATGAAGTCCATTAATTACAACTTTCAAGGATGTTGATTGTAAGATATATATATTTATAAGTACATGTAATGTATAAACATACTGTAATGATCTACACCATTTTACCATATGAAGACTTTCACACTATAAACATTGGTCTTCGATCATTCCATGCCTGAAAATTATTTCTATCATCAGTTTCACAGATGACAAAAATGTTTTTTCCCTACACACTTGAAATGGGGGGGGGGGGGGGGGGGGCGGGGGGGGGGGGGGGGGGGGCTGGTTGAGGCATTTATAACTCTAGATGTACAAATTAAGTTACTGTGATTTATACATGTGTATGACTTAATTTTGTGTAGCTACCTAGCCTTGGTGTATTTTGATACATTATGCATTATTATACAGTAGATTTATTGGTGCCTAAGGTTCTCACTTAAAGGAGTGAATCTGTAACCTTAATTGGCTCAGCAAGTCAATGGATGTTTCACTTGTCATGGTCAGTGTACTAAGCCAGTTTTGTACCATTTACAAATCAATGGACACAGAGTTAAACAGTGAAACTAGAGGAGCTTTTGAGTTTCAACAAGGAGTGGTACAAGCTACCTTTAGTTTCAAAGCTCAAGCTTATCTCAGTTGTTTCGCTTGCTTTTAAAAGTGGTGTAAACCAGGTATATTTCAGAACTGATGAAGTGCAGAGTCAGGTTCAAGCTGTCTTAGCTTCTATTTTATTTTACCATTTTGGAATACTATCTTAATCAGACAAGTCCCTATCACAAGTTATAGCTTGTTTTGCTTAATTTCTGTTTCACTAGCTTTGAAGTGGTATACTATGGTTTTTGTTTGGTTCACATTTCTCAGTGGCCAAACCCTCTACAAGTACTGTTTCATTTAATATTTGTACTGTTCTGTCTTGGCTTGGTTGTTGTTTTTTTTTCAATGTTTGCTTTGGAGCAGTTCAAATCTGTCTAGTCTCTGTTACAATGGTACATTAGCTAAGCTTCCTGTCCTCATGTAGTATAAAATGTGCAAGCTGTAAAGCTTAGTCTTCAGTTCTGTTTCACTTAATTAATTGCTACAGAGTGGAGTAGTTTTGTAGACTGTGTGTATGCACATGATGTATAATCATAGTCATATACAGATATAGCTTCTGACCATACTGCATCTGTGTTTTTTTTCATGTATCATTATTTATTTGGTTGCAGTATAGACAGTATATATATTTTGACCTTTTTTTATAAAAAAGAATGTATATTTGAACATTTATTGTCTTAATCAAATTCACAGAGAGCTCTTATTTAATAAGAAATTAAGATACATTTATGTATAAGTAACCTTTAACTTTGACCTTTGACAGGTGTTTGGCAGGTGTCTGTACAGTATGAGGGGGACCACATCAGTGGGAGTCCATTCAACATCAAAGTCTTTGATCCCAATGCTGTCCGGGTCTTTGGACTGGAAGGTGGAACTGTTGGAATGGGACTCAATTTCACAGGTATGGAATTATTAACCATAAACATTCCAATAAGTAAGGATAAACATTAATTTATTTATGGTTGACTTATTTACAGTAGATGAAGAGGGAGATTATCATTCTAATGGCATCCTTATGTACAGGTGTTTATAGAATGAAAGGGCCTTTGATGCTACTTACCTTTATTTTATTTAATGTACGTGTTAATCTCTCTCATTCCTTTGCCCCCTGAAGGATATAATTAGAATTAAATTACTTGTCTGCTTGGGCATACTGAAAATGCATATAAGGTGCCCTATAAAGTTCCCTTTGTAATTAAACATTCATTTGTAACTCTTTTATTGTGTAATGAACATTCAGAAAATATGAGGTGTATTAATTGCCTCAAAATTTAGATAATAAAAAAATTAGGCTTTGTAAGAGAGAGAGAGAGAGAGAGAGAGAGAGAGAGAGAGAGAGAGTTATATTCTTTGGTGTTATGTATCGTGCATGTTATTATAAATCTGTGATCCCATGATAGTCTACTGAAGAACAAGCAGAAACTGAGAGTTTTTTTTTTTTTTTTTTTATATTATTGTTTTCTAAAAGTAGAAGGAATGTTGTGTAAAATTACCAAAATAATTTCATACTCATTTTTATGTATGGAATTCTATGTTATTATTATATAAATTCTATGGCAAATACATTTCATTTGATTAAGAGGACAAAGCTGATCACTTCTTTAAAGGAAAGAGGAAGTAGTATTTTTTATTTCTTAGGTGAGTACAGTGATTTATTTGCACAATTACAGTACAGCTTAAGTGAACATTAATTTTCAGTGGACACATCAGAGGCGGGAGAGGGAGAATTGAGAGTGTCAGTGACCCATGACTACCAGCAGGTCCCTGCCTACATCACTCACCAGAGGGCGGGGCTGTACCGCGTCGACTTTACACCAGAGGGCGCCGGAACCTACAAAGTGAACGTTTTCTACAGCGATATCGAAGTCAGGGGTAGGAGTTTTTCTTTCTTTCCAAATGTTCAAACTCATGTTTTTTCACATGGATATGGGATTTTAATTGTACCGGTATATTGATAGTGAAATATGTGATGAACTGGTAAGCCGTTTGTCTTGTGAAAAGATGTTATTTATCATTATGAATTTATTATCAAATGTAAATAGTTGGTAATTTGAAGACTATTGTGATGAATCAGAAGTTGGTGACAAGGATTATAAAGATGATGATGTCGATGATTGATCCAATGTCTGCGGTGATAATGATATTTAGAATTATTAATTAATAAATGATAAAAGAAATATCAGTGATGATGTAATGTTGATGATGATGATGATGATATTGTAGGCTCCCCTTACACCCTGGACATTGTGGACTCTGGGCGTGTGACCGTCAGTGGAGATGGACTGAGTCTGGTTCCCGTCAACAGACCTGCCAAATTCATCGTCGACACCCAGGGGTCTTCTTCTGGCAGTGTCAAAGTAGAAATCACAGGTAAGATTGCAGAACCTGTCTCCTAATGTTGTGAAATTCTACTGAATCTTGCTTGTGTTGTTCTTTTAAAAAGTTTTGAAAAATCCATCTTGTTTGTATGAAAATTACTTTTGGTTTAGATTAATTTTATTTTGAAATTTTTTCTATAGTTTGCTTTTTTTGCATTCAGAGTATGGTTTGATCAAATATTAATTCCATTTTATCAAGTTTATTTTTTGAATTAACAATCTGTTTTGTTACGATTTTCCCTTTATGGTTCCCCATTTTTGACTAGTATAATATTTAATACAAAAGATCTGCTGCATGCCTACTGCTTCCGCTTACAGTATATGTTCAAAGTCAATTTGAGCTTTGGCTACCCTATAAAAGACTATCCAAATTATCTTTAATATTGAATTAATGCTTAAGGGCTAACAGTTAATAATTTGTTATTTGAATTAAAATTTTGGCCATAATTTCACATCTGCCAAAAAAAAAAATTTAATGCAGATTTTTGTTAATTGGCTTTGCTCATGCTGCATTTTATTAAATTGTTTTGTCCTGGTGTATGACTTAATAGAAAATGTTATGAGTATTTATGAATTATTTTTAAATGTATGTATATGTATATATATGCATGTTTCTATTTGATTTCTGTCTTTTTCTCTCTTGCATTATGTTTATATATTATGATGGATGCGAGTGATGATTATGCAGGGTGAATTGTGTCTGATTGAATGTTCAAAAACAAATCCTTCATTGAGGGAAGATGAACACTGAAAATGCAAAGGAATTTTGCATGTTTCTTCTCAATGCAAGTGGAGCAAGAAAAAAAAAATGTAATAGAATATAACAAACATGTTATGTTAGAAGAAGAATTATGAATGCAGTGATTATGATTTTACGGATCTATAATTAACACTGCATGTATCGTAATTATCAGAGAGATGCTTCAGTTTAATCAGTAACCGAATGCCGAAATTAGACCATGTTATTACAGTTACCATTATAGAGATCTTGGGGTCGCAGGAAATATATATCTCGGTAACTCGCGCTTTTAACTCGATGAGCATGACCCGCCTGACCTCTTCAGTTATGCACTCACAACTCTATACCATTCTCACTTTTTGATTGGTCGATTATTTAGAAAAGCAGGTAAGAAATATACAATTATTTATTATTTGTAACACCACTGTATATAGATCATTTGTTAATTGGAAATACCTATTTAAGGATGGGGAATTTGGAGGGAGATATGGTTATGGGTCAAAATGTATTTCTTGTTTTGGTATGGGGAAATCTGTGAAATGTCTTCCTTTTTTTCCTTTGTTGAATGTATTTTGTCTTATTTGGGTTAAACTATTAATTAATTTGTTTATTTTTTTTTTAGAAAATTATTTTCACCCTCCCCTTAAACAATCACCGATACAATCATATAACAGCAAGAGTTTTTGGTAAAGACACTGTTTTCTGATTTGTAGCCCCATCGGGAAAAAATGTTTTGAAGAAGATAGAGTCCATTGGGAAAGGGAAATATCAAGTGGAATATACCCCCTTTGAGCCAGGTAAGTGAATTTGATAGTTTTATATGTATAAAATGATAATGATGGTTTTATGGATTATTTTACAGAGGTGTACATTTCTGTATGTACATGTAGTTTGGAACTATACACATGCATTCTCTATGCAACAGTGAATAAATTCTTTTGCGCATTTATTAGGGTTTGCAATTATTCTTAGTTGCAATACATGTATTCATGTTGAACCAGTCCATATAATCACATGTAGCATTTTGAATACTGTAAACCAACCAACTTTTATTTGCATGCAAGACACTTACAAAGTTTGCGAGAGCATCATCACAAAAAAATTCCAGCTGCGAACAAGTCCTCAAATATCTTCGGCATATTATTTTCCAGATAATCCAAATCTTGATTGCAAAAAAAGTCACAGTAAACCAGTTTATCTTTTGTAAATTTTGAAGTGAAGTTTTTGCGAATAAAAGTCAGTTTACAGTATGATAATTAATGTATTAGGTAGATCTATAAGTCTTTAGGAAATTTATTGAACAGTTAACTCATCTCCATTCTGATAATGGCACCGCCTTATTTATTCCATTCAATGTTGTAGGGGATCACCAGATCATGGTGTCGTACTGCGACCAGCCGGTGAAGGGTGGCCCCTTCTCCTGTAAGGCCTATGATGCAGGCCAGGTCATTGTCAAACATATGCCGTCTCTTGCCAGTGTCAACCAGCCAGTCTCTTTTAACAGTAAGTCCATGTATTTGGCTTTAAACTGGCTTACATGGTCATATTCAAGAAATCTTGTAAAAATTTTGAAGTATTGTTAAAATAGTTTTTATTGAAACAATGAAACTGTGAAATACATATTTACCTCCCTTGTAAAATGTACCAACTTTTTTAAAAATCAAAACAATTTTGATTTTCATGGAATATGTACCGGTACTAGATTTATTGTAATGTACGATATAGATAGATAAAAAAAAAAAAACTGTGACAATGAAATATGAAACATAAATCTTACTTTACTTTAAATGTGGTAGTAATTTCCTCACAGTTGATGCATCCGAGGCAGGTTCTGGAAACATCGAAATCTTGGTCAACAAGGGCCGCATCGCCTGCAGTGTTCAGAATTTGGGCAGCTACAAGTTCCTTGCCTCTTTTATCCCAACGAAAGCTGAGAAGCACACAATCGAAATGAAGTTTAACAATCTCCCTGTTGTAGGTAAGATACCTGCAGTGTCAGTGTCATCCTAACTGATAGTTAATATTAGCTGTATTCTGTCTATAAGTAGCCCTAAAATCAGGGAAATACAGTGAAACTTCATTATCTCGAAATAGATGGGACCATTTAAAAACTAAGAGATATCCAAGTATTCAAGATATCGACGGTAAAATACTTTTAAAAAAATAAGTGGTTGGGACTGATTTTTTAACAGTGATGTAAAGTTTTACAAAACAATTTCCAACTAATTAAATCTATTGCTTGCATTATTTATTAATGTATTAGAATTTAATTATGATATCAATTAAGTTTAATGATGGTTGATCATTGTAGAATATTCTTTAGCCTAGCCTTTTTGAAAATGTAAGCTTATGTTCTGTGCTTCTGTATATTACGTTTATACAATATGGTTGTTACTGATCCTGAAACATTCTCTTTGCAGGCTCCCCTTGGCATGTAGAAGTCACAGACCCCAAGTCCATCTCTGTCTCCGGCAGAGGATTAGACTTCGTTCTAGTGAATAGAATAGAGAACTTTGTAGTGAATTGTGGAGAAAATATGTCCAAAAATATTAATGTGTCAATCACAGGTAACCATGACGACCGGATAGCACACCCAGTACACACGTACCTAATTCTCTCTTGTTTCAGTTTCTGTAGAGCCAGCTGTGTATACAGTTCATTTGTCTTTTCTGTATTCGTTTTGTTTTATTTTTCACCACTAATTGTACAACGTACCACATACACTGTGAATTATGCTATTATCCTATAATTTCAATGTCAAAATCAGAAATATTAATTTATTTAATCTACATATGTTAACTGGAATATTATATTATTGAAAAAAGTTATATAAATAAAAGATATACAAATTTTGCATGTGAAGTGTATGAAAGAGATTTTGAATAATTTAACTCATGTCAATGTGAATTGGATATTACATTATACATATACCCAGAATGCAATGCAAAGAGAAAAGTGTATGTGAGCTAGAGAATACACTTATTGTCAATGTAAGTTACGAGATTTTTCTATGTTGTTCTCTGCACAAGTCACTCAGCAAGGCATGCAGTAGTCTCCGCAGACACAACACACTGCAAAGTCCCTTCTAGATCTCACCTTTCTGATTTTTAAATTTTTTTTCATATGAGTGTACATACTCAGAATTGACTGTTATTTTTCCTTGCTTTGTAGACCCTCTAAGAATTTAATTGCTTTGATTATTAACTGCTATGTTTTTATATAGAACTTACCCTGCTAGTTTTTGATGGCTTTATTACTTGGTTTAGGTTTCCCCCTTTTACCCAGTAGTCAAAATTCCCTTTAGTTAACATGTATTGTATCTATTTAGGCAGCTTAGTTTTTCAATGTAATAACCCATCCTCTATTTTACTTGACTGTATATATATATTAATATATATACCTGTTCATAATTATACTTATCAAAATGCATATTTAATTTAAGTCACTCTGCTTTTTAGCTTACACAAAATTTATTAAGTAGTTTTAACCATTAACCAATCAGATCAAATTCTTCTGTTTTCTTAGGACCGAGTGGGGGAGAGGTTTTCTGCAATGTTTCCAATGGAGTTAATGGCCAGAATGTTGAATATGTCCCAAAAGAAGTCGGTACGTTGATATCTATCCAGTCGTGGTTTGCAATAGCATCTTGAATCCTTCACAGATTATAGCGTATATAAATACAGTAAAACATGCTTATAACGAAGTGTCAGGGACAGGCGATTCTGCTTCGTTATTAGCATAATTTGTTATATCCGTCAAGTTTACAACATGTAATAAAGTCACAGGGAATAGAAATCACTTTGCTGTAAGCATCAATTCATTATAGGCATGTAACCATGTTTTACTGTAATTTGTTTTTACAGGTGACCACAAGATCGCCATCAAGTACAGAGACACAGAAATCGAGGGAAGTCCGTTTACAGCCAAGGCGTATGACACCTCCGCCATTGTTGTTACTCCTCTCCAAGATGGAATGGTTGGATCACCAGTAGAGTTCACAAGTCAGTTTTTTGTTGATATAAGCTACTTCATCACCATGCATCCAGAGAAAATAGTCTTAATTGTAAACTGATGTTCCATACTGTAAATTAAGAATTATACATAACACTTGTGATAAATAGCCACAAGATTCACAAACCCTTCTTATGCTCATGCATACTGTATATATGAAAATAATTGCCCCCGTTTTATTTTCCCTCATTTTACCCCCATTGTCAGCCAGCAACTGGGCAAATTCCATCGTCACAAATATGATCTCTTTTAACACAACTGCATCTGGGTGAATTCAAGACAGGCCCAAGGCGTTTTCAAGTAAAGTAGGGTGAAATTAACATGAAGGGAAAATAACCCTGTATACAGTATTGATTGCACTTTGATACAAGATGCTCCTCTGGAAATAAATGAGATTACTACCTGGTTGCAAAATTCAGTCATTTGGATTAATTAATGTCTCAACTGGCCATATGCAAAATAAAAAAATGATATATGTAATTATTGGTTTACATTATTGTAATTCTTGGTTTACAGTAATAATATTGTATATTTGGCATAAAAAGTGGAAAGAAGTTTAATAAATTTCAAAGAATGATTACCGGTAGTTCAATGATCATCAAAATACATGTATCTATTTTTAATTCCAATGTTTTCATGATTCAAGTGTTGAATTTTACTTATCTTAATCAGTTGACGTGACCAGAGCTGGAGAAGGTCAGTTAGAAATCATGGTCAACAAGGGAAACATACGTAACTCTGTGGACATGGAGCGCACAGGTGTGTACAGAATCTCCTTCACACCTGAGGAGGCTGGGCGACAGTATGTTGACATCAGTTTCAACGAAGAGGCACTCCCAGGTAAAACCATGAAAATATAGTGCTTACTATTTTAATGCTTTTTAAAATTTCTGAGATTTTGTAAAAAAAAAAAAAATGATAATAATGAATGCAGGAAAGTTATAAAAATGAAGACATTTACCTGAAAGAACATGTCCTTGGTAAATGTTAATTTTTTTGCACATCAAAAAGTACTTCAACAGTGGCATTAAAAAACTTGAAAATCCTGATTTCAGGGTCTCCATTCACCTGTGTTGCTGTGGGTGGTGTCTCAGTTTCTGGTTTAAAGTCGACACTTCCTGCCAATAAATTGACAACTTTCACCATAGAAACGCCTTCCCTTGGCTCCTCGGAGTTCAGTGCAGTGGTGGATATTACAAGTAAGACAGCATGCCATATACATCAGTACATGAAATGAATTATTTTCAAGCAAAACAATTTTCAAGAATAGTGTTTTATTATCTTTGCAATGTGTATCAAGGATATAGAATAAATAACGCATATTTTCTTATTTGTCCATGATTGTGAATTATTTGTGTATCTATATATTGAAAATGATCATAATGAGAAAAAGATAACCATGATTAAAGCATGATTTTATATGTATGAGAAGGTACATGTACTAACAATCTTGACTAACTTATGCCTGGATGCATTGTGATTGAACCATATATCATGCATGGAGGCCCAGGGAGATTATACTGGCCATGTAGAAGATTAGAGAAAGCTAGAGGCAACTTGTAGGAGTTGTCCTCCTTTTATGAATAAGCAAAAATTGCCAAAAATTAGAAATATTCATAGTTTGCTTACCTGTAATTTTTCTCGGTAAAGTTCCTTTATATTTTCCTACCCTGTAAATTAGCTGACACACCAAAGTCATTCAACAGACTGTATTAACAATTCTTATTGACTAACAAAATGGTGTATAAACTGAAATATTTCCTTGCACTCGGTTTAGCGGTTTTAGAAGTGTTGGACAGGTTCGGATTTTTTGCATGAAGAAACAAGTCGCGTATTGCATGGCAAGCAAAACCAGGTGAGTGCATGTCCACATTATTTGCCAAAAATCTATGAATATTTGTATATACATGTGTATTTAATAAAATATAAATGATATATAAGATTGGAATGGAACCAGCTTATTGTTAAATCATTATTCAACATGTACATGAATTGCATTGTGTATGGCAGAATCATATATCATTTGTGAACACCTAAATATCAGCTGGCATATTCATAATTGTGATGAATAATACAACTATATTACCTAGTGGAGTTCTTATCAAAAACTTGGAATTTTTAGTGGTGTCATAGCTTGAAAATTATGATAACTCAATGGTATTGGTACACTTGCACAATATATATAAGACAATTAATACAAGTGGTATTTCATGGAGGCGTTCTGTGTCAAATGTAGGTCCATCAGGTGAGAAAATCCCAGCCAAAGTGACCAGGACACCTGTAGATGGTCAACATGTAGAGTTCACCCCCAGGGAAGCGGGTAAGACAGGATCAAACTTTCCTGTAATGTAAATACAGTAAAACAAGCTTATAACAAAATATTAGGGATTGGCAATTTTACTCAGTTATAAACGTAAATCACTATATCTGTTAAGTTTACAACTTGTTAGAGAGTCAAGGGGTATGAAAACCACTTTACTGCAAGCGTCAATTCATTATAAGCATGTTCGTTATAACCGTGTTTTACTGTATTGTATTTTAGACATACAATGTAAATTGAAAATTGGTAATTTCTGTTATATAAACAAGTTCCACCTTTCACATGTTGTTCACAGAAAAGTTTTAACAGGATTTCTGCAGGATAACTATTAATAATATAGGAATATAGTCCCCTCCCCCACCGTAAGATAATGTGTGTGGTACAAACTTTTCAACTTTGATTCTGATTTCATCTAACACAAAATTTCAATAATTGAATCTTTTGTTTAAAAAAAATAGGAAATATATGACAAATTGATTCTATATAAAAACCAATTTTTACAGCAAATAAAACATATATAGTAGAAATTCTTTCGGGAATACTGTCAACCAATTTCCTTTTGAGAAAGTTTCGCTAGATTTGTGAAAATTATTTCCCGCCTTAAACCAGCTTCTGAAATGAACCTGAATATCATTATTGTCTAAGGTTGTGAAATATAGTTGCTGTGAACTAGTTCATCACTGGTTAATCACAAAATAATGTCACCATAATTACTTAAATCCTGGTTCATAGTACCTTCACAGTACCTGTCAAATTGATGATCTTCCCAACCTATTCAAAG
The DNA here is from genome assembly GCF_025612915.1 of Magallana angulata. NCBI lineage: Eukaryota > Metazoa > Mollusca > Bivalvia > Ostreida > Ostreidae > Magallana > Magallana angulata. The sequence continues at coordinate 31,812,766 of NC_069114.1, forward strand.
TACAGTACTAATTATAGCAAACAATTTTATTTTCCTAGGGGAGTATACTATTCGGATCCTCTGTGGTAAAGATGAGGTAGGGGAAGGACCTTACTATGTAAATGTCTACAACCCAAAGAGTGTCATCATCAACAACATGCCCTTCCATTGCTTTGTTGGAGAGAAGTGCACTTTCTTAGGTTTGAATAATTATTTGATTATCTTACTGTACTATGATTTTCTGAAAAAGAGAGATACTAGTAAATCTTTTTAGATGAATTAGTTTTAGTAATACTCATTAGTGAAATTTTTAAGTTATAGAATGATAATTGACTAATCATTGTCCAGAAATTGCATGCCTTTCAATTGTAATTGAAATTTTGTTTTTAAATACAAAATCATGTACTGGTATGAGTACCGGTATTCTTAAAAATGAGCCTAAATAAAAAGGGTTTATTTTAATTTTTAATACAATCTTTTACATTGAGAGATGAAATCACAGGGACAGAGATAGGGAAAGAGAGAGAGAGAGAGAGAGACAGAGCGGCACAAAGAATAACATTGAGAAGATTTTTACTCTTGCATTTTGTTACGTCTTTTTGCAGTTGATGCTTCAAAGGCTGGCGGGGGAATACTTGAGGTTGCCATTTTGGCCAATAAGAATCATGTTCCTCACACCCTGGAGGACCTAGGGAAGGGGATTTATGAGGTCAGTTTTGTCGGACAGGAAGCAGTGAGACACAGGGTCCATCTGACATTCAATGAAGAGTACATTCCAGGTAAAAATTTTAAACTGACGGTACGATAAATGTACTGTAATTGTTTTAAAACTTTTTTTTTTATTCTGTTTCAATAAAGTATGGGAAAAGCATGAGTTAAGCACTTTGTCTAAAGATAACAAAGACCAGCAAATGATTAAAATGGTAACAAAGAAAAATAGTGTATTGGAAAAAAACAAAACACTAATATTGTAATTAAATGTTTTGATTTTGATGTATATCCAGGAAGCCCCTTCTGGATTGAGGTTATGGATGAGATTGAGTTTGTCATGGATGAATTCAGCCGCCAGCAGTTTTTTGCCATTTACCAATCCGCCGGATTTACTTTCAATGGGCCTAGTGGTCTGAGTGACAAATTCACTGTCTCCATCGAAGGTACCAGTATTTGTTTTCTGCTGCAACCCACCCATCTCCAAAGCAAGCATGATCCATTTCTCAGGAGCTGGAGGGATGAACTTTAATTCTTAGAGCATGTCACAAGACAGGATGCATGAAATGACCACAGATGCAACGTTTTTGAGGAGGACGGATACTGCAATAATCTACTTACGCAGGCCAAAAGCTTACTTATAGCCTACTTTTATCCTTGCTGTGAAGGTTGAACTGTAGAATTTGCTATTAAAAACTGCAAACAAGATGTTGTGCATTAGTCAAAATTCCTAAACAATGAAAAATTGAAACTTTGAATGTATGCATGATCCCGTGCGAATTCTTTGGAGATGTGAGGCCAAATAGGACCCTGTAGTTGCATTTACTCAGAGAATATGGTTCAACAGTAGACTGAATCAGACATTGCATGTTGCATATTATGATAGATAAGCTTTGAATTGTTTGCTAAAATTGTAACAATAGTTATAGGTATCTATGCATGTAGAACATGGGATATATACAGCACAGTGGTGGTAGTGCTTTGTGGAATGGGCTTCATTGTTTCATGAGCATGTTAAGCAACTATCGTATAGAAGAAAATGTGAAAGGGTAAGTATTCTTGTATTCACATATACCTTAACATTCAATTACATTAAGGAAGGAGTCTTTTCATTATCAAACATACTTCTTATAATAAGAAATGCATGAAATTTTGACACAGTCAAACGGATCATATTACTTAATGATTCTATCAGTTTAATTAAATTTGACCTTTTTGTTTTCGGATAAAGGTCAGGTCAAGGTCACTACCTTTTTCCTCAACGTAAAGAGTGATAAAAATTAGTGTAGCTCTTTATAGTTCTGTAGACATTGGTTTAAGATTTAAAGATTCAAATCTTCAATGAAATCATAGACCATGAAAGTGTCTATCAGCTTATACTACTAAATTGGAATAAATATTTATACTAAAATTGATATTGCTTAGCCCGCATTTCCTCTAATTTTCTTAAATTTTGAAGAAATTTTGATTATTTTTTTTATGCTTCCAATAATAAAATATTTCTAATTTTTATGTATTATGAAGACTTTATATAAAGATATAAATTGGCAGAAAAGCTAATATATTGACCGTTTCATAAGAGAGAAAAACTGATTTTAATGCTTTTTTCACAAAAATCAATGTATAGAATGGGCGCTTTAAAAAGCTTATAAAAATGTTATTTGATAGGCAAATCATATTTTAAAAACATATTCTGAAACCCAAGTATCATATTATTAGTTCACATTAGTAAAAAAAATCCAACATTATTGTTATTGTTTTTAAAATGCTAAAACAGACTCATTATATATATATAATCTGCAGCAATTCTGAATTGCGCAACATGTGATATTTTCCTACGCCAATATTACGCCAAAAATATAGTCCTTGTTCCATTCTAAACATTGATTACATTTTTCTATGCCAAGTTGTATGATAGTAAAAAAGAAAGAAAAATATACTATTTTAATTTCCTTTCATCTTGATTTAATGAACAATTAATCAAATTTACATTTGACAAGTCGAAAACCAGAAAAGACTCCTTCCTTAAATTGAAGTAAATTTACCTTTATAATCATTATTGCATGGATCAGAGAGAAAAACTGCATGTCAGCTTCCAATGTAAAACTAATGTAAGATTTATAGTGCTGAAAAAACAATTGCTGAGCAGATCAAAATTTCAAATTACAATCCTGAAATGTTCAAATATTTAAAGGTCCTTCTGGTAAGAAAATTGATGCCAAGATGCGAGAAACAACCTCTGAGACTTACTGCATTGAGTTTGAACCAGTGGAGGTGGGCAGCCATCTTGTGGAAGTGTACTTCAATGGAGTGATGTTGAAAAACTTCCCCTATGTGATTAAGGTCTATGATACAAGCAAGATTAAGGTGGACAGGCCAGACAGGGCCATGATGGATGAGAGCATTAAACTTCAGAGTAAGTAGTGAAGAAAGTATAAAACACATATTGTATCCGAGTTTTTTTGTGTATTGCAAATTTTGCGAAAAGAACTTTTAGTTTTATTAAAATTTGCGTGTGCTGTTTTTCATTGTAGCATATATACAACAAGTGAAAATTTTTCTGCATGCTTTATTTTTTGTGATGATAAGTTTCAAAAGATAGATCATCATGAAAAAACTGGATAAACTGTTCTTTGAAAAGTTCAGATGTTAACTGAGACCATAAAAGGAATAGAAAATTTCATTCTGAACAAAATTCAAGCCATATATGATACCAGAATAAGAGTAACAACACAGAACACAGAAAGCATGATGTAAATGTTTGAATTATTTTCAGTTGACGTCAGTCAGTCCGGAGAAGGAGAGTTGGAGATGATAGTTGAGTGTGATGGGGAGACGATACCCAGTGAAATGAAAGAGACGGAGAGAGGCTGGATCGAAGCATTCTTTATCCCAAGGAATGCAGGAGTCCACAAAATTAATATGATGTTTAATAAAGAAAAAGTTTCAGGTACATTTATATGCAAGCAGAAAATATGGTTTCATTAATATTAGTGGATTTTGTAAAAGAGTACTGTGGAATCATTTAATTTCGTGGGGGCCAATTTTCGTGGATTGCGGGATTTTTGCTTATTCATGGGGATGTTATTTAGTGGATGCGTCGGTTTTCAGTTTCAGTAGGAAAACTAAATCTTTAATAATAAGTTTTTGTGGAGGATGTAAATTCGTGGGTGAGGGCTACCCACGATTACCACGAAAATTGAGCCACCTCGAATTCTAATGATTCCACAGTATGTCGATAGCTCTACCTGTACAAATTGCTTTGATGTTTCTTGCTTCTATAATAGAGGAATGAAGAATGAAACTTAAACAACTTCTGCTTTTTTCTTTCATCCCCGTCAAGATTTATGACTCAGTAAATTCAATATATCGGTCTTCGATTTGAACTGATATTTTAATTGCTTTTGATATTCACAGGGTCACCATTTATGGTATATGTGGAAGAACATATTGTCAAAGAAAGAGCCATCATGGCAAAATCAGAAGTCCACGAAATGAAACTGCAGACTCGTAACTTCCGCATCAACCAACAGCAATGGATTCTCCTGCAGGCGTTCGGTTCCAACCTGGAAGACTTCAGTCATTTTCAAATCAGCATCATAGGTTTTCCTTTTTCTGTGTCATGTGTAGCATGAAGAATCTGGGATGTGGACATGTATATACATGTAGATATTGATAGATAATGCATGAATAAAAAGATATTTAGTAAAAGTTTTTCCAACTCTTCCATCTGTCTGTGTTGATTTGTGAGAATGGGGGAGGTCGTGAGTCAGATTTATTTTTTATGTAACTTGTACGTGGCATTACCCAAGCGTTTTCTATTTATTGTAAGCTTCTACTCTTTCCTTTATGTACTGGTAGATGTATTAATCTAGAGATGTTTGTGCTTTTTGTCTTTGTCCTTTTGTTGAAATTTTCTGGGAGTTTTCTTCATTTTCTCTGTTTGTGCCTTGTTATATAGCTCCCAATGGAAACAGAATTCCAGCTCGAATCATGTCTCAGTCGGACGGAAGCTTTAAAGTGGAATGGACACCAACATCAACAGGTAGGATTTTTACCAGGAACTTTATTGTAAATATATACTGTTGTAAATATTTACATCAGGTTTTAAATGGAGTTACATCAGGTTAGAATGTTTGTGATGTTCATTTTAAAATCTGATTGTTTTTTTTTAACTTGGGGGAAAATATGTAACTTTGCTACTTTGTATGCTAATAAGTGACAAGGAAGGTTAAAAGAGTTGAGACTTTCATTGATTGTGAATACTTACCGGTATTCCTTTTCCCAGTTATAATGAAGATGTGAGGCATATATATCGACATACAATACAACAAATTGTCAATCAGTAAATATTATCATTATTTACCATGAGTGCCGTAATGTTTGCCGATTTATGAAATTGCTTTGCATGGGAGTAATTTTGCACTGAATTACAAGGAAGATAAACACTTTGTTAAAATTTTTGCTAATGAGTCTGGCATTTCAAAAAAGGATTTCAGCATTTTGGAAATAATCTCATGGATATTGTTTCTGATTGAATTCTGACATGGATTTGTGTAATATGAGCAATCACACTTGAATTATACAATAATCACATATTTTTTAAGGAAGCTTGAATTATACTTGAATCTCTCTTAAATTGCTGTAGGACGCCACACTGTGGAGGTTCAGTATGCGGGGCGGATGATCGAAGGAAGTCCATTCTATGTGGATGTGTTTGACCTGGCCATGATCAGAGTGGATCACTTCAAGCAGGGCGGGATTGGAGAAACAGCTTCATTTGATAGTAAGTATCAATAATAGGGGTAGGGATGGATACCTACCATTATCATATTTAAAGTTGTGTGACAATATCGTTATTCATGCATAAAAAGGGGAAATTTTGAGAGAGAGAGAGAGAGAGAGAGAGAGAGAGAGAGAGAGAGAGAGAGAGAGAGCGCTTTTATCTCAGATGGGTTCCTAGTGATCATATAAAATGTAGCTATATTTAATAATTTCAGGGACTTTCGGATAGTTTTTGTCAAAAAATAATATGATATAAGGCAGGCCTGTCTATTGATCATTGACCGTTTAGCCAATCGGCTGTAGGAATAAACATTAACGTTCGCCCAATTTTAAGTCTACATATTCACTGTCTAATTCTTGATGAATTGGAAGCAAGCTTTATTTTCAGCTTGTTTTGACACTTAACTAGATAGTTGCATCTTTCAGAAAGCTTAAGTCATTCAAAGTTTTATTTTTTATAAACTAGACTGTAAAAATTGATGATATATTTCAACCTTACTTTACAGTTGACTTCAGTCAAGTGGGTTTGCAGGACTACAATGTGGTCATTAGGAGCCCCTCTGGAAACATCGTAGATTTTAGCTCCACAAGCTCCTACTCCGATTTAAGGAAGGAAATCATGTATGTGCCAATGGAAGCAGGACAACATGAGATCTATATCAACTACTGTGGATTTGAACTTCCAGGTAGGTTAATGATATATAAGTTATAATATTTGATCTCTTTGGATTATTTAATGATTGAAATAACAAGGTTACCTAGCTGGATTCATTTATAATGAGACTAATGTAAGAGTGCTTTGATTAACCACTATTGCAGTACGACAATTAAAAGGGAACGATTGTGAGATTCAAATCATATCTTTCTGGCATTTACACTTTTAGACACTATTTGTAGCAAAATTGCTATAAGGCAGAAAACGCCAAGCATTTTTTTTAATAAATTGTAAAAAAAATTACCAATATCAAAATTTTCCCTGCTATTATTGTTTCCTGATTTAGTTTTTTTAAAATCTTCACATTTTTGGTAAAAAGGCCAAGTGAGGTCAAATAGTACTTCGATATTTGAAAGTTCTCTTCTTTGCTCTACATCTAATAGTGGTAGAGGATTTTTGCTGTTGTCTTGGTTAAGTTTCTGAAATCTAAGGCGTATACTTATTACAGAGCATTGTGATTACCTAAGTGATTTGTCATCTGATTTAGATAAATATAGTTATATTGCCAGTGACATGTGACACCTGTTTTGTGTACAAAGGAGAGAAATGGTCAACCGCAATAATGATCCATGATCTGTTTTATTGATTTTGATGATTTTTTTTTCCATTTTGTTGCAGTCACAAATTTTTTTCTCTCCCTTCAATGATACTCTCTGTGCCCATCGCCGTTTCACACACAGTATAAACAAAACAAAAAAATGATTTTGTTCTCTTCATTTACTAGTACATGTACATTTATGTATATTGCAATGAACCAGCTGGGCTTTATAACTGAGCCATTCAATTAACCAAATATGACAGAATCTATTGACCAGTGATTATATGCTCTGGGCTGTTGGAGGCAATGTGTCACCATTATAGATAGATAATGAGCGGTATGGAGGAAATGTTAAGTATATGGAGGGGATGTTAAATTGATTGCTGTCTGTCCTGATCTCTATCTGTCCCATCCATTACATGCTCCATCAGTCCCCCCTTCACACATTGTTACCTTCCCTTTACACTCACACTGGACACCTTACTAAGACTATAGGCTAACATGGCAGAGGGTAGGTCATATCTATTGCTCATTGCTTTCTTTTCCAGCTTCTGAAACTCTTCTTGAACTTAAATGTATTTCTTGAACTTCATACATTCTCTGATATATTGGATTAATATAATTGATTCAGTGTTTGCAACTCCAAATGAGAGGTCATTGCTCACTGACCATCTGTCTGTCTGTTGGCCAGAGTTGTGTAGTTGTAATTAATTCTTTTTTACTAAAATATGCACCAGCCTTTATAGAATGTTGTAAGTTGCAGATATTGCTGCATTAACTGTTAATTTTAATTCCTTTTTTAAGATTTGAGTTATATTATGCCGTAGACATGGAAAAGATTGCACTGAAATGCAGATATTATTAAATAGACAATGCAAGAGGGGGTTTGATTTCCCATGCATGGCTGAAAGAGACTTTCATCTGAAAGTGTATATATTGAATATTGGTCCATAAAATATATAACTATAAAAAAAAAAGAAGGGCGGATTCCCCATCTTGTGTATTTACCCCCAGGGTGGATGTTAAACCAGTTTTAATGGACACTTGATGTAGTAAAACATCTTAATGCTCATGTACTCATTGAACCAGACATGGATGATTGAGGATGAAAGATGAAAGTGAAAATAAGTATCCAGGATAGCTATCAAACTAGGCAAATATCAAAGAGTTCAAAAGTACCTGACTATCTGGAGGCTGCCCTTTTATGGACAAATCATTCAAAGGAATATATTCATACTTTTTATGGTAGCAGCTGATAATAATTAAATGGATGTGGTAGCTGGTGGACAGGAAAGGTTGAATGATATTCAGATAGGACATTGTTAGGAAAGGGTAAGCTGTGTTCTTTTGGGTTTTTATTTGAGATTGACCATGGAACAAAGAGGAGATTCTTTTTCGTGACTTTTAAAGATCGTCTCAATGTTAAAATTGCATGTGGACATCATTCCTTCATGTTAGAAGATCCTAGGTTTTATCCTTCGATCATTCTGTGTCTCATGAAAACTTTGTACCTTTTTCATAACATTAATGCAGCAAGGCAATAATATGTTATACATAGTAAAATTTCTTTGGTGTACTTAATAAATGCAGAAAGAGCATTTAGAGAGATCACTAATTAGAAATCAAGTGGGTTGGGGCTGTACAATCTAAAAATTAAAAAGGAATTCCTCTTTAGATCCAAATATGAAAGAGGAGTGTATTAAGTTCAATGATTCATCATACTTTACGTTTCCAGTAACTATGAGAGTTTTGTCACTGCAGTGATATTTTCATTAGAACATGATAGCTAGGTCATTGCAAGAAAGTAGTGGTGCATGATGATACATTCCAATGAATTGCTGGCAACCAATCAAGACAAGAAATTGACATATATTTAAAACTGATTTCCAGTCACCCATGATTTAATTGCATTCAAAATGCAGTGCATTAGATTTTAATAAGCAAGTGTGATTTTATTTCTTATTCACAAAATGATAGATGTTCAAATTACACATCGGTAATCTTGTCTTTTTTTTCATGGCCACAAGAAATTCTTCAACCTAGTATTTCCTTTCAGATTTCTGCTGCTCAATAGTGATCAAGCCTTTTATGTACATGTTTGCATTTCTAAAGTTTAAACATTACGGAGCCCACACAAACTGGTTTTCTTTTCCCTTGAATATCAAACAGTCTCTGAGCTCATTGACAAATATTGAATGTAGGTGGAGGAGAAATGAACCCCTCACCTACACACTCAGGAATTCTTCTGGACTTTTTCAATAGATTTATTTATTTTCATATGAATTATTAACTCCTAATGCATAAGAATGCAGATGAAATCAATGTCACTACACTGGAACCGTTTGTATTCTGTTTGAAAGTCAATTAGTTTTATGATCTCCAAACATCTGAATATAAGCAGTGTTTACTAGTACCTATTGCAAGAGTATTTCCAGAAGTGCTCAATGAGTGACCTTGATCAAGCAAGTGCTGGAGTATGAACTTTTGAATTGTGCATGCATGGTTTGATACAAATTTAAGTTGGCTAAAACCATCAATAATTGAGATTTAAGTTGACTAAAACCATCAATAATTGATTGGAATCAATAATTGATTGGAAATAGTGTTTGGAATTATACTGAAATCGTTGACGTTTGTTTATGTTGAATATTAATTGATCTTCTCCATCGGAGACACATTGTGTACAGGATATGATTGTATAGCTGGGAACCATTTACTTCACTCTCCAAATTAATTTGACTCCACAGAGGGATAGTCTGACATTCTCAATAGGAATGACGAAGAGAATATTAATCTCTGAACTTTAAGTCTACAGGACCTTTAGGACATCTTGTCAGTGTCGGACTCTGGATTACATGCAATTTGAGTCTCAATGGAAATAGCCGTACAGGTATCATAAGGTTTTCTGGATCAAGCCTTAGCCTTCCAATATTGTATGCAGCACTTGATTTTAATCAGTGATTATTTGAAGTGACGTTTTTTAAACAGCTCACTGCAAATCAAAGTTTGCAGGCATCATATCTGTTATACCTTGTGGATTAGAGTTTATACCTTCAGTTGCTGACTGCATTAACAGTAGCTTGTTAAATGTTTGAGCAAAATATTGATTCTCCGAGAATATACAAGGCGAAGCACACAATACAGTTGTTCACGGGTTAAATTCGGACAATGGACAACTTCTATACACCTTTTCTTATTTCAATTTCATCAGAGGAAGAAAACTTCAAAAGCTGTAGATCTGCTTTTGTGAGTTGGGATGATTTTGCTATTTGACTTAACCCCCTGAGGACCTTGCATTGAATGAAAGCTCTCTATGTGAAAGTCTAGTTAGAGATTTGGATAATCGGCTTGACTTCATTGCATGCATGAATATGATTTAGACAGCAAAGGATTAAGTGAGAAAAGTGCTCCAAGTTTGTGCAACTAATATAACCTCAGACCTTAGCAAAAATCTGGCTGACGGATCAGAGATTCTTGGACAGATTGGATTTGAATTTGAAGAGACTTGGATCTTTGTTGATTTAGAAACATAATATCGTGAAATGAATGCATGTCTGCATGTGTATGCCGGCAAAATTGCATAATTCAGAAATTTTTGGATTTTTCTGAAATAAAAATAGGAAGCATGATTAGATTGGAGAAGAAAAAAGGGGAAGAGTTAAAGCAAAATGGAGGGAGAAATTGTAATCTGTGTTAAAACAACTAAGCAATTGGATCAATTACTTGTGGATATTTAAACCTAAGGTCTAGCAGGACTTTGTTGTTATATGAAGTGAAATAAAATAGCTACTACATGTATAGCACTGATCAATGGATTATTAGATTCAAAAAGGGCAAATAAAGCCCAGAGATTGTTTTTAACCTTGTGCAATCATCCATGCACAAATCACAATTGGTGATCAGAGAAACGTTTAACCAAGGACATTGCTGAGATATGGTATCAAAAGGGCCTTATCAAGTAACAAGGGATATGACAAGATAAGCCTTAGATTATATGGATTTATAGGTCAAACTGGATAATTTCAAAACTTCTCTCCCCCTCTTTGTTATATTTGTTGCTGGCATTTGTTAAAAGGATTTCTCTTTTGTGATTCTTTATGCATGCATATAAGGAAGATTTCAATAGTTGAGAAGTGAGGAATCTTGAGGATGGAAGTGGAAGCTGAGGACAAGGAGGTGGTGGAAATTAGTGTGGACAGTGTACTTGGGGAGCTTCAGAGTGTCCTCAAAGGAAAAATCACTGAATCTGACTCCTCAAGTGATTCAGATGAGGAGGAGGATCCCATCAAGAATGGTCTCTCCACAGAAGATGCTCAAGAGCAAGGCAATAAAACAGATGAGGAAAAAATAGTGGAGAATTCTTCTGGATCACCAGTAAGCCCTAGTAGCTATGTGGAAAGACCAATATTTTTCAAGAGTTCTATCAAAAAAGACCCAGGCTCCAAACTGCATGACCAGCTAGTGAAGGAGCTTGGCTCAGTGTTGAAGAAGAGGAGTCAACAAAATGGTGACCTTGACCCTGTGAAGGAAGAAGAGAAAAAGGTCAAGGATGATAGCAATAACAAAAAACCTGGACCACTGAAAGCTAATAGTGTGTTTGCAAACAAAGCGCTTCTGGCACATTTGGAGAATCATCTGCAGAAATCTTTGCACAAGACAACAGTTGCTGGGAAACCAAGGAGTAGTGTAAATGACTCAAGCTTTGAAAACAAGCCTAATGATCTTCCAGACATTATGGAATCTTCCATCTCTGGTGCTGCTCAGTTTGGGGTCAAATTAAGGCCCACGCAAAAAAGAGTCCAAAAAGCAGAAAACCCAGTCATCAGTGCAGGATCTTCAACTTCATCCCCTCAATTACATCAAGAATCTAGTCAGTCAGACATTTTGCTCCAAGCCAAAGCATCCCTTAGTGGAACCAAGGTGCAGCAACCATCAAAATCTTTGACTGTCAAAACAGACAAAAATACTATTGTTCCTACTGTATCCTTGTACAGGGAAAGGAATGTTACCATTAATAATACCACTAAAGCACCCAGTGTAGAACTGTTAAAACTTCATGACAACAAGGTCTCTAAACACACCTGTGTTAAGACAGATGACAATGTCTTCCATGTATCAACTCTGAAGAAAGAAGGACGGCACCTGACTCAAATAAACATCTCTGGTGCAGTCAGTATGTATTATTTGCTGGGGATTACAGATGTTTTAATCATTTTTAATCTCCTTCTTCCTTTCACTCACTTTTAGTTAAAGATATCTATTTCCACTGCAAGGATATTCATAATGTACATTTTTCTGTTCAATCCTTTTTCAAAAATAATACACTCACTGCAGTAATAAAATTTTAAAGCTGATAAAGTTTAGAAATGAAAAATGAATTTGACCAAGTGAGTTGTTTTAAGGTTCCAATCATGGTCCACTTACTGTATTGTTTGAAAATATTCTGAGTTTAAGAGATGTCATTGAATCAATTATGGTAGGCCACAGTGAAGGGGGGAGGGGCCCCTAGTGAGTAGTTTTCAGTGGTCTTTAAGTTTGCTTCATTCTCCAGTTTGGTCTTTTTGGTTGTACATTGTTGGATTTGTTCTTGATCATTTCACCATGAGCCGAATGTTTGACTATGGGTACAGAGGTAATCAACAACGGATATTTAACCATTTTGAACATAGAGGTATTACGTATGTGTGCTCTGAATTTTGTAGATTTTAGGAAAAGTTTTAAAGATGTTTTTTAAAACATTAGTTTTGACTTTGACATGGGCTGTCTGTGTACTTATCCATTTATGTTTCTATCCACTTTCATCAAGCTATTGACTCTGTGTAATTATATAGTTGGTGAGAAGATATAAAAAGAATCTTAAAGCTTTTTAAAAGAATGTATTGCTTTTTGGCAGAAAATGTTCAATACAGCAAGAAATTCTTAATAAACTTCAATCAGTTGTATTAACTTTGTTAGATTGTGGTACATGTATAAGGACTGGAACAGATTTCATTCTATTGTTCAAACTTAAACACATCTGCATCATCTCAACTCTCCCATTGTAATTTCACAAATTCAGAATACCAATTTATAACATGTGTTGTAGGCCTTTATTAAGGTGATGCTCAGATATTGATGTATCACTCAGCTCTCTTTAGCAACTAGAACAAATATTTCATATTTATTAGAATTTATGTTATTTATGTTATTAGATATTTTACAAATATATTTATTTTCCCTATTAAGCAATGTCTTGTAATTCTCGCCATTCTTGCTGTAGGCTATTGGTCAATCAAGTTCATTGTATTTACATGTAATTGTTATAATTATTTCTTTAAAGTAACACTACAGATGGTTTTTGCAGAGTTCTCTGTTGTTTGAGATTATGGTTTTATCTTGCCAGTAGAGTATCTTCTCCAATGTGTTTTTACTGTTATGCATCTGTTTTTTAGGCTGCCCTGTCATCCACACCATTGATGAGGGGGGTATGCCCTCAGCCTCAGGACCCGGTCTGTACAAGGGGCTGGAGGACAAGGAGACGGTGTTCTATGTGGAGATGGGCAAGAGGAGTGGGGGACTGGACATCAAAGTGGAAGGTAAGAGAGAGAGAGAGAGGGAGAGAGAGAGAGAGAGAGAGTATATAAGAGGAAGCAAAATGTTTATTAAAAATTGAGAGAGGAAAAGAAAGATAAGAGAGAAAGATTTTCTTGAATTTTAAGAGAGAGAGAAAAAGAAACACTATGTAGTCTTTATGTGTATGTGGTAGAGTCAGGTATATGGCATTCCTACTAGCTCTGGCTCGTAGGTTAACCCTTTCACTTGATCGGTAGAGTGTTGGATGCCAGAGGACCCCAGTTCAAACTCCAGCAAAGGCAACATTTGTCTCTGTTACATATACAATAGATGGAGAGAGGTATTTAATGTTTTATGTGAAAGAGGATTGTAAGGTTAGAAAGAGAGAAAATGAGAGTTTTGATAGAAAAAAGTATTAGGTAGATATATAATAACCCAAAAATGACATGTAAAAATAGAAATAGCAAATTAACACAATGCTTTTGATATTTTCAGGACCAAATTCGATAGCGAAGACCACAGTGGAGCGGGCTGGAGACAAGTCAGTGGTCCAGTATATACCCGTGGAGGTGGGGATTTTCAACATCAGCATTATGTGGAACGGACAGCACATACCAGGTACCGGCTAAAGGCTTTAAATGCTTTGTTTTATGTTCTTTGGATTTACAGTATCATTTGTTCTGTCAGATTATTCAAGTTACATGTATTTGAGTTATACAAGTTAGAAGAAGGAATTTCTGCAATACTATTGCAAGTGATTTATAGGAAACAATGGATAAAAGCCATTTCAGGATCTGGTACTCAGAAAAATATGTAAACATCTTAAAACTACATGATATGTTTACCTTGGAGATTAGTATTGCATAACAAACATTTTTAAACTGCATTTTCTTGACAACAGTAAAATTTGAAATTATAAGAGATGTTATATCTGATCTGATCTGATACCATTTTTATCAGACACAGATTTTACATTGGATAATAGAAGAGGAATTCTTTATCCTATCTTTGGACAGCACACTTTTTGATATTGACTATGGGGGATTATTTTTCAGGCAGTCCTTTCCACCCCAAGGTGATTGACCCCAGGAAGGTGAGGATCTCTGGGGGCTGGGCCCAGTACATGGACGGCAATGAACGGGTGGGGCTGGTTGTTGGGGAGGAGAAACGACTGGTCTTTGATGTCTCCCAGGCAGGTCCAGGTAAGACAACGCTTTTACCTGTTGATATTTACCATCCATCTCTCTCTCTCGCTCTCTCATGCAATTAATGTTCATATCACTTTTTCTGGAATATTTTATTGCTTTAGTTAAAAACAATATTGAAATACTTATATTTTTTGTGAAAAATTTATTATTGTGAGGAGTTTTTTAATGTACCATTTTGAGAAATTTTAAGTTTATTTCCAAACATTTTAATTTAGAAAACGAATAACATATCCTTATCTTTTATTTTTGAAACAGTTCTGCTTAAATGCACATGTGTTTTTTGCATTTGAACATAGTTGCCAAAATTCCATCTTTAAAAATAAAATGTCCTCTTCCTCACTTGTAATAGGTACGCTGAAGGCTGAAGTTGTTGGACCAGGATCATCCCTACCTGTGTCCCTCTCAGACAATTATGGACAGATGATGGTTGGATTTATCCCCAGGGAGGAAGGTACATAAAAAATAAGCGGTAGTTTTTGTTTTTATACTTGACTCATTCCCTGCAAGTCAAGTGTGGTGTAAAGTCTTCCACTTTTTCATAAATAACAAAATTGTGTTAATTACAAAATCTCCCTTTGTGGGAGTTTAAAGGACATTTCCCTCTCTTTATAAAAAAAAAATATCACAATTTTTAATCACTTTACCCCCCCCCCCCCCCCTGTAAAGGAGAATTTAAAAAAGGATTGTGAAAAGCAATCAATATGACCCTTACAGAGTAGAAAATCAAAACTAAAAGAATAAAATTAAAAAGTTTTAACTGTTTTCAGGCAACCATTATATCCATTTGTACTGGTCGGAAGTAGCTCTTCCAAATTCCCCATTCCTGGGCTACGCAGTCCCAACATTCTCTGACGCAAACAAAGTGATCCTGACTGGGCGGGGCCTGAAAGAGGCAATAGTTCGCGAGGAGGCGGAGTTTATCATTGATGGATCGCAGGCTGGACCTGGTAAGGAATCTTTTGTTATTGCAGTTTACACACACAAAAAAGCATCTTCATTAATCATCTCTCCATATGATTCTGTGAAGTAGACTATGTAAACTTAATTAAACTCTGAGCATGTCAAATATTGAAATCCTGGTAGATTTGTACGACTTCAATTCATGTTAACCATATTAGTTACACTTTTATTCTTTTAACCCATATGCATGTTACACTTGGTATCATGGTCCAAAGATTTGTCATAGAATTCTGTTTCTTATCAGTGGCTGATGTATGGGAGAGAGAGAGAGAGAGAGATTCAAATAATATTTAGGTTTTTGGCATTATATCCTAGCCGATATATATCCCTGCATGTGGTTAGTGACTGTACTATAAATGTTGTCCATTATGTAGAATATCATCAAAACAGTAAGTAATAGCAAGAACTGCTGGGTTTTTTCATCAAGTTGTAGATGATGGCTATTTTTCTCCATTGCTTTTTTGGTGTGTAGTATGCAAACCTTTCCAAATGCAAGCTAGGAAAAGTCTCAATATGTCACAACACCCTTTCCTTTCACTGTATTACTTTATCAGAAGGTGTATTTTGTGTTGTAAATTTCCTTTTTTTACACCATTTTGCTATTGACATTTGCATGGAAAAAAACCCACCCATGAAAGATAACTGCGGGTGATAAATTGATCGTTGAAAATAAGTGTAATATGAAACAACATTATAAACTTGTAGATTTAACAATATTATGGGTTATTTAGTTATGACACAAGCACTTGTAGAATTTTTTTTAATGTAGATTAATTATTTGTTTTTTGATCAAGCTTTTGTTGTAGTTTTATTACCATGAAGTCAAAAATCATCATATTGCAAACCATGGCCCATAGTTTTAATCCATTTCCATCTGACCATGATTGCATGAAAAGAAATAATTTGTAGCTTGACTAAAGTATGTGTCCAATGCAAGTAAAGAATAAACTGAAATTGGTGTTTGATTATCCAATAGCAGTTTGCATAGAACTTTGTATATTAAAAAGAGACTTTCTGTGTTTTATTTATCTGTAACTTTGAACACAATATAGTGTATATACTGTCTGCTTAAGTACATGCCCACTAACTATAGGAGCTTTGCACTTAAAAAAATGAAAACAACCAGAAAATCCAAACCCATGTACCATATATTCTTAAATGAAGTATCGAGAGAAATCGACTTTTTATTTCTGTACTTATGCAATATAGAATATACATTAAATTACATTGTTGTTGACATGGAGAATTAGTGAAGATTGCTGATACACATAATTTGAAAATTGCTTTCCATTAACTATGCCTTTGCAAATACAGGTATATTTATATAAGAATGTGATCATACAGTTAAAAATATATATATCTGAATACACATGTATATTTTAATGCAGTATAGTGCTCATGACCTCTTTGGTGTTTTTAGGTGCACCTGAAGTGTCCTTGACAGGAGTACGAGCTGAAATCAATGTGAAGGTCGTTTCCCTAGGAGGTGGCAAACACAGATGTACGTACATACCAGTGGTGCCAGGAGCCTATCTCCTTAACATCACTTGGAATGGACGCCAGCTTCGGGGGTCACCCTACAAGGTCAATGTCATAGGAACTTTCTACCCCCAGAAGGTCAGTGTTTCTGGGGAGGGTCTCCGAGGAGGAATCCTGGGTCGACCCATGGATGTGGCCATTGACACAAGAAGAGCTGGTCCAGGTAGGTGGAAATTTTCTTAGATTAAGGAATAAGGTGTCAAGTATCTTCAAATTAAGATACGATTTAAAGAACAATTTACATGTATAACAAGATTTAAATTTGCTCAAGTATGTTCCTATGTTTTTGTAGGTGAGTTAACAGCATTCTGCATGGGTCCATCCAAAGCCTCCTATTGTGAGCTTAAGGACAACCATGATGGAACCTTTGTGTTAAAGGTCAAAGCTCAGGAGCCTGGGAGACATGTCCTACAAATCAAATATGGAGGAGAACATGTTAATGGTGAGTGTTAAAGGCTCCAGCTTTCGGTCCAGTAAAGTCTTAGCAACTTGCTTAAAGTTTCACAGATTCTACACTATTTTCTACATAAATGAAAAAATTATATTTTAAAGAGCAAAAATAATTAATGGATATACAAGTATACATAATGTCAAAAAGAGCTTTTCTATTCAAAATGTCAGATTCAGCTTGTATGAATAGTTTATTTAATTATCTAAAACACCAATCCAATGTGGGAGTCCTTTTTCAAAACTTTCTAAATTCTACGAGATTTTATCAATGTTTTTTTTTGTTTTCTCCCTTTTCACCTTGGATCTTTTTCCTTAGTATTTGACAACCATAAATAAGCCATAAAATTGTCATGTTATTCAAATATGATGACCATTACCACGACCTTTAATCATTACATAATATTCCAATACTTCCTCTAAAGAACCAATCAATTCTCTTTCGCAGGAAGTCCCTTCCAGCTGAAAGTTGGCGCTCAGCCTGACGCCAGTAAAGTCCGTGTGACAGGTCCTGGTGTTGAGCATGGTATCTTAGCAACCTACCAGAGTAGATTCATCGTGGAGACCCGTGGGGCTGGGGCAGGTCAGCTAACGGTCAGGATCAGAGGACCCAAAGGTAGGCACCACTGGAACATTCTGAGGAGATTAGTGACACAGCCAAATGTTAATAGATGGTTTACAAGATGTGTCACTGTTAATTTAGGAAGTATTCAGAGATACTTATGACATTAAATAGGAAATATTAAATCAGTTAACTTTGAAGATAGAATAGATTTGTAAAGCATTGAAATTCAATATAGGTGTCATTGAAAAACCAGGTAGTAAAGATGAAAGAAATATGCATACATTTGTATTATGTAAGAAGAAATATAAAAGCATATATCTGGCATTGCGGTAGTTTTGTCTAGTAACAAGATAATCAACTTCCTTTTTTTTCCACCCCCTCTAAAAAATCAGGTGGATTCCAAGTGGAGATGTACAGGGACAGTCAGCGTGACCGCACCATCCTGTGTCGCTACGACCCGACAGAGACGGGTCTGTACGTGGTCAGCGTCAGATGGTCGGGGGTGGATGTACCCGGATCTCCGTTCCAGATCAACATCGTAGACACACAACAAGAGCTAGAGCAGGTGTTGCATGATGCATCGTTTGCTCAAAGCTCCGTCACCCACAGATCGTTCAGTCAGTGGAGAGAGGATATCTAGACCGAATTTTGTGGAACTTGGAAGGTGGAATAAAAAGTGGATCTCGAGGAGAGAGGATGAAATGAAATAAAATCAAATGTTGACTTTAATAAATTGACCGCAATAACTTTACTTCACGCAGCATAATATTGAGATGTTGAGATTACAAGAGATATTGAATAGATGAATTGATAGGCTGTGAGTAGAACCTAAGTTTAGTAACTATTAAAATCATGTATGTGATGAATATTATTTAGACTTTTTGTTTAATAAGTGGATTCTTTATACAACAGTTGAACTGACTGAATCATACTGATGCAAGCTATTGTAAGTTGTGTATAAGTATACTGGAGAGAAAAAAATCAAAGCCATTATTATGCTTATTCAGCCTTTCTTTGTATTGTTTCCTTTTTTAATAAGGTAGTTGTGAATTTTTCCTTTTCTCATGTAATGTGTTGCGATCACATATCAGTCTCAAGGACTCTCGCCTTGAGAAAAAACACAAGGAAGAGGCTTCAACACAGATAAGAATACGTCCTGTTTTCCATACCAACAAAGGTTGTGACCTTTATAACCATTCCTTAGTCTAATAAACATATCATTCTGTCTAGACTTATATTTTTCCCTTTATATACATGTATGTATATACATATACATCAGATATTTGTATATTATGATATTGCTATTTACCAAAATATTTTTTCTTGTTATAGCATTAGTTCTTCATACTCAAATAAAGAACTAAGATTTTAAATTATTCTTTCTTTTATTTTTTTAATGGAAGCAATGAACAGGACTTTATTTTCCCAAGAGGGCGTTATTAAATTCTCAAGTTAAAGCCTTCATGTAAGTTTTTGGATAGATAATTTCCCCCAAGTGATTTAGTCACTAGACAATGAACTGCCATCAAATAAAGGACAGGGATGAACAAGACGTGAATTCCCCCCAGTTGGAGGAATATAAAAGAACTTGATCAGATGTTGCGAAAAATTTTATTTTTGGCTTGTATTCATTATTTATATGAAAAATTTCGCAATGCATGTCAATAACCTGCTTTTCCTCGGTAAACGCAAGAGGGATAGGTTTATAAGTTAAGGCTAAACACCGCTCGTAAATAGGGAATGTCCACCAGGCGCTGACCTCTAAAAAGTTAAAATACTTCGCTGAAGAGTCCCACCTGTGTGGACCTACATATTGCCTCGCTGGTTTATCGGTCGCGATGCAATTATCAATTTTACGCACGTTTTTCAAGCCAGAAAAAAGTCTTAACCATTTTCTGTGCTAAATTGCGAATGTTTTGTATGAATTGGTATAGACTCCATCCTAAACGTGTTTTTGATTAAAGGATAAGTTTGCGTTCTTTTTTATTATTGATTTATTAAAGTGTAGTCTTGAACCATTATGGGTCAAAATTCGTGGTTTTCACAGATGACTTAAAACTTTATTTATACGTTATTTTAACTGTCAAACTATAAAAGCTTTTTATTGTGATATATGTGTCATAGTAGCACAGTATGATAGTCGGAGGATTGTAGACGGTACCTCTCGCACACTTAAATTTTAAACCACGTGGTTTAATTTGACCTTTTCACTTTCGCAGTAAAAATTTTGCCTCGTATTAATAGTCTGTTTCATAGAATCTATAGGTACTTGTAGTGAAATATAAAATCTAGAGGTTTATTGGTTTTAAACTTTATCTTCATCAATTGGTAGATAAAATGTGTTCCAAAAATTAATGTGTGACAATACAAAAAAATTTCTCTCCTGCTGTTGCAATAATTAACATGCTTGGTAGAGACCCTCCTAAGGGTTTATTTTCGATCCGCGCCTGACCTAGTAATAGTATCAATAGTGAAACACACTACATTATTTTATGCAGAGTGTTCCTCGAAAATGGCTCGATATCCTAAGTTTTTATGCAAAACATGTACAGGAACCCATTATTTTTTTTAAAAACATGATATTGCACACAACAAGTATCAACCATGGTTATGGTTTTATTAAGCAACCCAATGTTCAACCACTCTACGCGTGGTTGAACACGAACGATAACTCTGTTCTGAATATCATCGTTTAATTTAAATAACTGCTAGATGGTGGATAAACATATATCTTAAAAGATTTTCACGTTGTTTTAACATAAATCAGAATAGGAAATGATATGAAACACGACCAATACTTACGCTTACGTATTTTGAGAATATTATCCGAACACTTACATGTATACTTCCGCTCGAAATTTGACAGGAACTAGACAAATCTTGGTGAAGTCTCGTGAACTTCATTCGAGCACCTCTGGGTTTATTATATACTTAGTAAGGATAAAGAAAACATTCCAAACACATTCGCAGGGGTGACTCGGCTGACAGGGTGTTCGAATCGTAGTGGACGTATTCTTTTATATTTCTGCGCTTTTGCTTCCTTTTAGGTAAAACTTTTTTTTTCAAATCTTTTATGCAAAAGAATATATTTGGGAAATTATATAAAACCCTTTACATAACTGCAAAAAATGCAAATTGTTCTTGTCCAGTCCAAATAATGTAAAAAAAAACAAAAACAAAAAAAACAATTGCACTACCACAATCGGAGGTTGTTGTTTGAGATGACGTAATGTTAAGAAAATAAACGTAGAAAAGGAGAAACATATAAAGTAAGAATGTTTGTTAATGGTCAGGTAATGCAATTCCATATAATACATAAAGTACTGATGCACACCTTCAAGGTTTCTTTATATATAAGAGATGTTCACAAGTCGTTTAAATATCCTAGTGTGAGGTATTCCTCGGGCATTGTACGTCCTTCACCATTTATGCTCAATGTTCTCCATGTGATTTTGTGGATAGATAATTTCCCCTAAAGTGGTTTAGTCAATAGACGATTAAATGCCATGAAATAAATTTGGGGCAAAGAATGTTCTGAAAGACAATTTTCATTTTAAAAAAGCAATACTTTAGTATAGGTATTCATGTGCTTGTTGGAACAGATTCGTCGATCCTATCTATGTGTTCATTGGTTCCACAGAAGACAGTTATATGAAAAAAAAGAATGAAATTTTCAGAAAAATAGCCTGATTGTTCTAGAAAGTATGAAAATAATTTATTGGCAAATTCACAAGGTTAATAATGCAAGTTTAACTTGAAAAACTGTACAATGAATAATCAAATCACACATACATGCACACGAATTGAACATTACATTTATACATTGAAAATTTTGTTGTCATCAAAAGAAAATGCACTGTAAAATGGTATAATTTTGATGGGAGATCATAGAGTCTTAATGTGATAATAAATATAATGACTGTTCACACAGTGAAATTGATAAAAAAAAAAACCTGAAATTTTCCCAATCTACATTTGCCATTTAAGCAGAATAAAAAAACCACATCAAAATCGTGAAATAATCGGTCTTTTGACATACTGTATAATAAATAAATTAATAGAATACTCTTTTCACACTGTAAGTTTGGGAAATCGGCAAATTTTGCAATAATGTCAAAATGTAAGCAATAAAATATCAAAACTCATAAAACTGTATTGCACACAACATACACTGTATTGTTCAAGAAGAGGAATTACATAATATCATAATGCTATCGAACATTTCTGTATTTCTTTACTAGACTAGATTTAAACCAATTGCAAGGGAATTTGCATAGTTAATAAATTAATATACTAAAGTTACGAGAAATAAAATTTGACACCTCCATATCATAAAAGTTTAGTAACAACAGTGTTTATCCTTTTTGCATATTTATGCAACAAAACAACAAGCTTTGGAAAAACCACAGCTAAATATAAATGCTGCTTTAAGACAAACCACACTTGCTTAGATTACTTGAGTAAATAAAATAAATAAAATAAATGTTTGAAGTATATTCTCGGTTAATAGCTTTCGGGCAAGTCCTAGTTAGCAGCAAAAAGGATCGTATTTCAATCGGAAATTTAGGGATTCTCCAATAGTGTCATAGTTTTCCGAACGTGATTCACAACTTATACATCCCAAACACGCTGGACTGAGGACTGTTGTGAATAAACCTGCCCATTGAGCCCACAGCAACATGGACTGAATCTCTGGCCTTCAACTCCACCAAAATTGGCCCCACTTGACTGGTGATATAACTGTGTTTCCTTAGCATGAACTTATTCATCTGAATTAGCTGGTCACCATTTTTGTACAACACGTGCATATCTGGCTTTGAATGGTCTAGGTTACTGTTCCCCGTGTAGGAATCGAACTGTATGTAGCTGTAGACTGCATACACCCCGTCACTAGGAACGGTCAGTTTGCCATAATGAGTGGAGTCCTCATACACCACGCCCCCTTTTATATAGGAGGTGCCTCTACCCACCATCCAGTGCAAACCTTAACAAAAGTTTATGCCATGGTTAACTCTATAACAATAGGTGAATTTGTTGACCGTATTTTTTGCACATTACACTTGCACCAAAATTAAAAAAAAAATTGTGAGAAATATTGCTTCATAGTTGCAGCAAATATTTATTTATCGTTTTCTATTGATTAAATACCGTCATTTTGAAACTTTTAACTGGACGTGTAATTACAAATTGTATATATTGGTCTACATCTACATTTAACATGTTGATAAAAAAGAAACGTTTATCATTTTCCACTTACCTGAAATGCATCGTGTTAGGTTTAGGTTTATGTACAGAAGTGCTCCAACTGCTTCTCCGCCATTATCTTCAATTGAACGAAAAGGTGTATATCATATTCGAATTAGGCTTAAATAAATAATAAATAATGACAATAATAACTCTCTCTCTCTCTCTCTCTCTCTCTCTCTCTCTCTCTCTCTCATTACCTTTGTTGGATTGACATTCCTCAAGCAGATGCCCTTTGTTCGGTACCTAAAGTAGAATCATAAAGCCAAGCTAAAACAGCACGCTCAGATTAAAATTTCTTGTTATTTGCATCTCTAAATCAGCTTAATCTGAAAGAAATATCTTTAAATTACATGTATACACAAGGATCCTAGTTTTCACGACTTCCAAGCCTATCAAAGCGGTTTAACGCTAGATAAATAATCTTTTCCACCGCAATTTTTACGAACAAAATCTTTGTCAATACAGAAATAAAAAATACAGACCTCTAAGTTGACATCTTGACTTATCCGTTTACAGCACACAAAGGAGGAATTCCCCGTGGCGAGCCTCATTGTGTCAGCATCATCAGCTTTTATCATGGGTTTGCACGGAGAACAGGAATAGAACAAGTCTTCGGGGAGAGAGGTCGTCGGTGTCGACCCTTGGGGGTCATCTCTGTGGTCTCGGTGGTCCCCAACAATTTGAAGAACCACCCAGCAAAACACCACACCCAAAAAAAACACGTTAACGGCAAACGAAACGTATTGAGCTCGAGATCCTCGTTTACGCGGTCGTTCCGTTCTCAAATTTTCCGAGTTTTCTGAAATCATTCTGTCTAAAGTTTGGTCTTCTGCAACAGTCATTTTTGTTGGTATCAGTATTTGTGATATAATAATGTATAAGTAGGTCTCCCTTCCTATATAAGGTTATCAATAGGTATGCAGATACCCACGCACATATTTCCTTTTCCCTTTTGACAGTGGAAAAACCGAATGAATTATATCCTCTACACAATGTACAGCTTTCCGCGACTGATATTTTTTTAAAGGGGAAATTTTTCTTTTAGAACAACTTCTGTTTATTTAATCATTGAGTGTATTGATTTTATTTTAAAAAAGAACTTCTTTACACTTATTGATGTAATATGATCACCCAGGGTATACATAAAACCTGAACCATTCACGGCAATGTGTGAAGATTAATTCAAAATTTACTTTGCGAGACAAGAAAAGAGACTATTTTATAGTTGACCTCCATAAAGGAAGGAAGGTTAAATCTTTTGAGGAATGCTTTATTATTGGCAAAGACTGATGAATGACGTTTGTGCCAGTTACGACAAATTTCCGGGCAACTACTTGGTTTATAACTCAATGTGGTATTATAACTTCCATTTAGCAACTTTGTCCATTGCTATTTAATTCCCTCTAGTCTTTTTATCAAGGATATGCTTTGTCTGTGTCATGTGTCATGTTGTAAGTTTTGTATTTACTGCCACCCGGTAAATTCAAAACTTACAACATGACACATAGAAATGTCCATCTCCTTAAAATCGCCAATAGTATAAATGAAAAATAAGATTAACTTGTTAAATGGGTCTCTATTGATGGAGTATCATCATACATGTTACTATGCAATATGTTGTGAAGCCCTAAATATAAAACAGCTTTTAAAGCTATGGTTTTGTCATGTTTCAGATTTCGAGTTTTCCTGGTGGCAGTAAAAAAAACTATATTTACAA
The DNA here is from genome assembly GCF_025612915.1 of Magallana angulata. Classification (NCBI taxonomy): domain Eukaryota; kingdom Metazoa; phylum Mollusca; class Bivalvia; order Ostreida; family Ostreidae; genus Magallana; species Magallana angulata. Next base: position 31,837,726 of record NC_069114.1, read on the forward strand.
ACTGACAGTTTCTTTATCACAAATTGATGAAGGAGCGTTGTATGTTGGAGTACTTATACACATAACCTGAAATGGGATGGTATAGAACTCACAATGATAATACCATTTTCAACAACAATGAGCATATATACCCATAACTAATACATGTATAATATCTAGATTTATCATTCATCATATGAGAAATACTTGACTTTGAGATTAATGAAAGTTGAGTTAGTGGATGAAATTATTCGATGCCGGTGTCATATTTACGTTGTTTACTGAATTTCATCTTATCAATATCGTGTGCCTAATTTGAAAAAATTCTATCGTACCCATAAACGAACATTTATCTATAACTTCGGAGATTGTTTTAAATAATCATTTACTATGGTATCTGATGATAAGAGTCAAGGTTTTACGAATTCAGAAAAACCTATTTTCTACCCCCCCCCCCCCCCCACACACACACAGAAACACAACATAACAATACAAAATTATGAAATATATATATATTTTTAAAAAGCTCAGTGAAGATATTCTAATAATAATAAGCAACGGTACTTTCATGTATTTTGGACAATATTGTTTTATATCGCACAATCTCAGCCAAATTGATTTAATGGTGATAAGCAATGGTACATTTTGGATGATAAGCTTTGAAGAATCAAATTACATTGAGATATGTTTGATAAAACTAATGCATTCAAGATATTAAAATCGTCCTCAATCTACCCTCTGCTAAAAGATAAAAATCCCCACTAAAAGTTGTCATGAATCTATACTACTATATTAAAATAATAGACTCGATTTTTTTAGCTTTAATACTGAGAAATCGGATGAGTACTGTCTTTTGTTTTATATATTTTTAACATCATTGGTACTTGAATATTACCAATTTGTTTTTATTTTTTCTCAATTAAGCTTCGCTAATTAATAATCGAAGAAAATTCCTTTAAAAAATCCGGAAATCATCTGAATTTTTTGGATTTTACAATCTTGTGCATGCGCATTACATTCACGCCAAATCACGGGAGGCTCTTTAGTTTATGTTTCCTTAATATGACATTTGTATGAATAAACTCAGAAACGATATTACAAATACGTGTACATGTAAATTTTCATTGAAAATTAGTCATATATTCAGCAAAGGAAATACGGGAGATAACTCTAACTCAGTGCATTTAATATGAAAAATCCCGAGAGTTCCGAATGTCAACATGGTGTGTAAATTCAAAGCGAGGAAAAAAGTTGGTGAAAAGTGTTGAATTCTTCATTTGTATGAATTAAATTCTTAGATGAAAGATATTTACAGCCTCAAAATAGTTTTTGTGAATAATTTAATTGTTATTTACAAATTTCTCCAAAATCGTTCCGGAGCGATTCTGCAATTTTTTGCTACGGGTGTACATATCGGAGGCGTTTAAACTGTGGTGAAGGCCCGTCCCGAGATTTTTCAGTTAGATTTTTCTAACTAAGCAGAGTGTAGTGAAATTAATAGCATTATTGTAGGCTTAACGCTTGGTTATGTAAATAGCAACGATACGGCGTGCCGATGAATCTATTTCGTAAATGTCGATATTATATGTTATATGCCAACCCGTGGACGCACGGGTCAAAGTCTAGCAATAATGTATTTTGATTTATCAGATTTTAAGTACAAACAATTGTAAATAAAGATGATCACATTCCCAGAGGCATTGTTTTCTATGCATTAATGATTGTTGGCTACTGAGTAAACGTCCTCCTACATAGATCGAATGGAGGTAAGAGTGAAAAATAAAACCCTCCCATGTATACATGTACTAACACCTCTACAGACCTGGACAATAAAGTTACAACAGATGATGGAGCAGATAATGATATTAAACAAAGATAATTCAAGGCGAGAGAAACATTTTTGATTGGAAATCAAGTTAAATCACAGGCAGGGCAATTTTTTTTTTACAAAAGCTGCATTCTACCTATCCTTTTGTATGGATCAGAGAGCAGGTGCCTAAACTAGCCGTCGACATTTCATACAAAGTCTCTAGGAAGGATCCTATTCATAGGAGCCTAGGAATATATTAGCCGAAGACCATCCCAAATCAGGATCTTTTCAACAGGTGCCAGCAAGAGGGCATGAGCACAAAACTCGCTAGGAGACTTTGAAATTGGATTGGTCATCTACTTAAAGAGACTCGGTCAACATTATCAGAAAAAAAGGTTTTAGCTCTCTTCGGGACACCAGAAGGAAAACGGAGAACGAGAAGTCTCATGGTCACTTGGGGGCGGACCATGGCAGCGTAAATAAAAGAACAGAAGACAAACTGGGGCTATTTAGAAGCTAGCAAGTGAAAGACGAGGATGGAGAACCTTCGCTACTGCTTTATACACCAAGGAGTCACCGGAAGTAAGTAGATATCAGGCACGTAGCATCAGGGGGGGCCTGGCCCCCTACTTTTTCTCGCAGCAACAATTTTTTTAAAATTTACATATAAAAAATGGAATTATCATAGAGTTGGCCCCCCCCCCCCCACTTTTTTGGGAGTATGTAAAAAATTGATATAAAAATAAGGAAATGAGGAGTGAAATTGAAAGTTATATAGTCGCCAGCCCTCCCCCCGGATTAAGATTTTGAAGATTGAAACTGAAAATTTCCCTTTTTTTTTTTTTTTTTTTTTTTTTTGCTTGTCAAGATTTTTTGGATGAGTCTGCCCCCCCCCCCACTTTCAAAAACGATGCTACGTGCCTGGATATTAAAAAAAAACTATATTGTGAAATTTTTGACAAAGAGGAAAATCAGCAATTTTCCTTGGGATGGGAAAAGCTACACTACTGCTAGTATAAGGCCCCGTTTATATCATAAATGGCATATTATTCTGCGAGATGACGTTTACCGGGTGGTTTACCAATAGGAAAGCTGAAACTGGGGTTAAATTGCAAACAAGGAATTGTTAATTATACCGGACGTGTATTTATCTTTTAATACCATTTCAGTCAAGTTAAGGAAGGAGTCTTCTCTGGTTTTTAACTTGTCAAAAGTAAAATTGATTAAATGTTCATTCAATCACGATAACAGGAAATGAAAATATCATATTTTTCTTTCTTTTTTATTACTAGTATTATACAACTTGGCCTAGAAAATAGAAATCAAAGTTCAGAATCTAACAAGGACTATATTTTTGGAGGAACATTGGCGCAGGAAAATATCATATGTTTTAGCAATTAAAAATTACTGTAAATTTCATGAGTCTATTTAGCATTTTCAAAATAATTACATGAATGTACTAGGCTTTTAAAACTACCATGAACTTATGAAATGATACTCGGGTCTAAGAATTTGTTTTTAAAACATGATTTGCCCATCAAATTACATTTTAATTTGCTTTTTTAAGTAAATCGGATTTTTCTCTTATAAAATGGTCAATGTATTCGCTTATATGTCAATTTATCCCTTTAAGATATTTAAATATCAGAAATATTTTAATATTGAAAGCATAGAAAAATAATTAAAATATCTTCAAAATTTAAGAAAAATTGGAGGAAATGCGGGCCAAGGAATATCTATCAATTCAGTTTAAATGTATATTTCAATTTAGTAGTATAAGCTGATAGGCATTCTAATATTATCGCATTACATTACATTAAAGAATAGAAACTTCATATCTTAAACAGATGTCTATATAACTGCAGGTGACTACATTCATTTTTATTATCCTAAACATTGATAAAAAAGCTAGTGACCTTGATCTGAAAACACGATGGTCAACTTTGATTAGACTGATACGATCATTCTGTAAGTGTTAAATGATCTGTTTGACTAAGTAAAAATTTCATGAACTTCTTTATCTCAGAAATATGTCTGATAATGAGAAGGCTCTTTCCTTAAAACTTTAGTTTCTTGTAGCCAGATCGTTATAAAGACCAATATGTTTCTGTTTCTGCGTAAGTAATATTCTCAACTTCAAGTTTGGTTTCACACTGCTTTTCCTAGTGTTGTTCTCGTGATTTATAACTTATATAGCCCGACAACGCTGGACTGAGGATTGTTGTGAATAAACCCGCCCATTGAACCCACAGCAACATGGATCGAATCTCTGGCCTTCAACTCCACCAAAATCGGTCCCACTTGACTGGTGATGTAAATGTGTTTCCTTAGCATGAACTTGTTCATTTGAACCAGCTGGTCGCCATTTTTGTACAACACGTGCATTTCCGGCTTTGGACGGTCTAATTTACTATTACTTGTGTAGGAATCGAACTGTATGTAGCTGTAGACTGCATACACCCCGTCACTAGGGACGGTCAGTTTGCCATAATGTGTAGAGTCCTCATACACTACTCCCCCTTTCATATAAGAGGTGCCTCCACTCAGCATCCAATGCAGACCTTAGCAAAGTTAATTAACCTTTTCAATCAACTGGATAAGATTAATTTAACATCTTTAATTCAGCATTTGCATATTCATATTGTTTGTGATAAAGCACTTGGTCATAAAATATATGTTGATCAAAAGATAAACATCGGATTTCATCTAGAAAGTAGAAAATCTCTCAATGTCCACTTACCTGAAGTGCATTGTGATTGTGTAAGGTTGATGTACATAAGTGCTCCAACTGTGCCCTCATCAGTGCCTTAAAGTTGAATAGAAAAAATTATGATTGATTAACTAAACGACATGAATTTAATAGTTTACAAACTCTCTCTCTCTCTTTCTCTCAATTTTTTTCTGCATACCCCTTTTGGCCTGACATTCCTCAAGCAACTGCCCTGTGTTAGGTTCCTAAAGTAGAAAAAAAACAAACATTGAAAGACAGGGACGTTACAACAAGGGGAGATTGATTGTGGAGATGTTGGGGTGGGTCCTCATACCCCCCCCCCCCCCCCACACACACACACAAACAACGATGTGTGCCTGAATTCATATCAACGCTTTGATTACTTTACTTCAAAAGAACAAACAAAATAGAACAGTAATCTATGCCGACTTTTTCAGTATCATTTATTTCCAATAGTTAGTGCCAAATTTATCTAATGTAAGCATTCACAACGGTTAAGCAAATCGTAATTTATTGACCATCAAGTTCCGTTTTGCATTTGCTATATGATACATTATCTACGTTCAAATACTTTTTTTACACCAATGATTAAATGAAGTGCAAACCTCTAATTTGACATCTTGACTTATTCGTTTACAGCATACAAAGGAGGAATTCCCCGTGGCGAGCCTCATTGTGTCAGCATCATCAGCCCTCATCATGGGTTTACACGGAGAACAGGAATAGAACGAGTCCTCGGGGAGAGAGGGCGCAGGTGTCGGCCCTTGGGTGTCATCCCTGTGGTCTCGATGGTCCCCGACAATCTGAAGAACCACCCAGCAAAACACCACACCCAAAAAGAACACGTTTACGGCAAACGAAATGATAAAGGAGCGTCGTATTCGTTTTCCCTTGAGAATTTTCGAACATTTCTCGTTATTTAAGCAACGGGAAGAACTATCGTCCTGTGCCATTGTCCCCTCTGATCTGATCAATGCGACTGAAAATTCTTAAATACGTGTAAGTTGGGGCCACTTAATGCTTATGATTTCCTTAACCAGGAAATAGCCATTAGATTGAGAAATACTAGCATTATAGTGGTAACATTCTTTTTTAAGGGGTCAATTAAATTTTGTCCATACCCCCGTTGTTTCCCTCTTCCTAGTCTGTTATGAATTACGACACCAAGATTATCAAATAACTGTTTTTTCTATATATGTTATCATTGCATATTCATTAATTCAATACAATAATATCACATTTAGAACTCAGTGCAAAAGGCTGATGCTAACAAGGATAATCATCAAAGTCGCCAAATACTCGAACTGGAAATTACGTCATAATGTATATTTTGGTTAACATCAAAATAATAAATGCATACATAAATTGTATATGGATTGAAAAGTTCGAAAGCAGTAAAGCTTCGAGTCGCAAAGATAAGGATTATACAATTATGCTTTTGTGTTTAAAGGGACTGCGACCCGATTGAAGATGGAAGTTTCATTTTGTATTTTTTATGTATAAAATGGTTTACTTGTGCATTTTGAATGATTGACCATCATTTGATTGCTAAAAGTCAAGTAACAAGAGCGATACAGCGGTAAAAGTTTATTGTTATGTAAACAAAGCTCGAGAAAGTTTATACTACGTATTTGTTTACAAATAATGTAAAGTATTGACTTACCATTTCGTTGACAAAATGACATGACAAAGAAGGTGAACTGATTCAATGTGTTCATGAATAATATTATCAACAGAAGAAAGCAACATTCGATTGAAAGTTATTCAATTAAAACACATATGACTTCAGCGTTGTTTATGAAATATATCATTTTAAACTCTGCATCTTGCTGATAACTCAATGTTTGACTTTCAGATTTTGACAAAGCATTAAAAATACCCATATTAATCATTCTAAACTTTAAAAATGGAAAAATGAAATTTAAAAGTTGGAGCTCAAATCGTGTCTAAGTCCCTTTAATAGAAAATCAACTGAAATTGATTATAATTGTCTTCGGGCAATTCAATATTTAACTAAATATTTCGTGATAGACGCTCTCCTGAAAGTGAAGTCAATTCAACATTATCAAATAAAGTAAAAACCATCTTTTTAAACAAAACATTGCTGAGTAGGTAATAATTAATATGAATATCAGATGTAAAAATTTAAATGCTTTGTTGTGTTTGACGGTTAAAGCTATTGTACGTACATGGCATTTAAATCAAACACGTGACCTTGTACTTACCACAAATAATAAACACATAGAAACAGGCATGTTTGACTATAAACACACAGAGCAAGCCATGTTGGACCGTGAAGACTCAAGCTCAATAGTTTACCAGTAGGTTTGAATTAAGTATGTTCTTCAGTTGACCTATTATTAATCGTTCTAAAATTTGTATAGTCTTTGAAATAGTAAAAATACTTTAAAAGGTTTGTTCCACCTTGAAAAACTATTAAATACTAAATTTTGAATATCAGTTTTTTAAGCTTTAGTAAATCATTAAGCAAGTGCATTTAATTAAATAAAAATTTGAGTTGTAAATGAATAGTACAGTATATTCTAGAAAATATACTAGATAATCACTTTTAAAGGGGCATGGTCATGATTTTGGTCAAAAATTGTTTTTACGATTTTAATGATTACAATGCTTTCGTAAGGCATTTTTAATAGGCAACAAAAATTATAGCGTGATTCGTTGAGTCATAAGCGAGTTACAGAGCTTGATAGTCTTTGCCATGTAAACAAAGCGTTTGTTTACATTTTGAATGTTGAAGTAAAATTTCAGTTTTAGACCTAAAATTAATGTGTTAAACTTTGGAAACTGTTTATTTATGCTTCAAATGAATAAGAAGATCAAGAGAAATCAGCTTGAAAAAGGTTTTACCAGTATATTAAACCTATATAAACAAAAACAGGGCACGAGAGCCTTGTTTACATGACAAAGACTTGTGAGTCCTGTATCTTGCTTATAACTCTATGACTGACTCTCAAATTCCATTTGATCATTAGAAATGCATTCCTATAGCATTGTAAGTAATAAAAACAGTAAAATAAAATTTGACAAAAATCGTGACCATGCCCCTTTAAGACAAAATATTTAGATTAAAACCGATTACCCAAAAATTCACCCTTCAAACCTTAAAAGGAGATTAAGCAACTTTTATTTCGTTGCATTCGTTATTTAGTCTGCTATTAAATTTAATATATTTTCCCTCGAAATTAAAAATATTGCACCCCCTTTTATTAAACTTAACGCAATAAATTATCAAGGACTATGATTAGAATATCAAACCTTTTTTATGTATGTCAATAAAAGTCTTCGTAAAGAGAACAAATGTGAACTTCTATAATTTAGGCGATATGGAAAGTCTTTCCTGTTTAAATCGTCTAACAGCGGGGGATCTAGCATCCTTTGTATATTCAAAATAATACAATATGTTTCAGGAAAATTGAATGTAGATATTTGTGGAATGGTTCTTATCAGTTATAATAACAAGTAGATCTACAGCAAAATTCGTGTCATCATGATGAAATTAAACGTATAATTTTGTGAAACAGCCCCCTACCCCCTTAAGAGCTATTTCTTATGAAAACGTTGTAGTATATAAAATTATTTATAGCATTTTTTCCCATAGGTGAGAATTTACTGGTTAGACGGCGGCCTTATATTTTTAGTTCTACCTTATTTTTAAACTTCCTTTTTAATCAAATATAAGCCTTTTGTTTTAGCCAATCAGGATTTAAGTCATGCTTTTTACACAAAACGGTTACAAATATTTGCATTAGTGCTTATTACGTTTGTTACTGACTGTCTTCAGAAAAATTTCCGGTTGTTTAAATATAAGGCGATATGTTTTACATTGTTAAAGACCCAAACGTTTGTGAGAAACTTTTTTCAAAGGCGTGGAGGACCTTTGATGGGCACTTTATATTTAATTTCACTGGATGTCTTAAATTTAAAGAAAACTTAACTAGCTTCTTTATGAATGACGTGAATTATACGGTACGCGCATTTACGCGCATGTAACAATTCGTTTTGGTACCCGTTGCCATATGTTGCTTACGCGGGGGGGGGGGGGGGGGGGGGGTGTGTGTATTAAAACAGATTATAAACTCTAAATGAATAAATGAATCAGATTTCAATATTTAACATGGAAACAAAATAAAATCTTATAAACAGGTTTTTAAAATAACAGTTTGATTTGATAATGGGTGTTGTTTATGAATTAAAAAATGGGTGTAAGATTCAAGAACTGCATCTTCCTATTTATTTAGGACAGCCAAATGCATGATTAGACCCCATTTCATCCCCTCCAGATTTCAACTTCTTAATACCTATAGTGATGTCAAGGTGTTGTTTAATTAAGACGGCTCCGATGGTCGTAGCCATTCTTTTTATACACTGTATATATTGATATCATTTAGAAGAAGAGTTGTTTACAAAAATATCGGAAAATGCCTAAATTCAGAAGCAAAAATAAATAGATTATTTTCCTTTTCTAAATATACTGTTGTTTAAAACTTAAAATCAAAGTACTGAAGTAATGACGGGAGTTGATTTTATCGATTATTATTTATTTTAAAATCAACGATATGTAATTTTGCATGCATGGCAAGTAAATTCCTATAAGTATTTGAATTACGCACATTATTTATAATATGAATTCTACAGGAAATTCGTGAAAATCCAATATCAATCATGATGTGTAATATTCAAAGAATTAGTCTATCAAACTGCGTATCAGTAATCGAAATAGTTATGACAAATTGTATGGATCCAAGCAAAATTGAACTCTAGCTCGTTCAACCAGACGCTCAGCTGTATCCGTTAATCTCCGACAAGCAAGAGAGACTCTCTGCTTGTCGGAGATTTACGGAGACAGCCGATCGTCTGGTTGAACGAGACTATATTGAACTCTGGCGTAGGAATACATAAAATGTACGACTTCAAAAAATATCTAAATTGTTCGTACCATTTAAAATCTGACTTTTTACAAGGTCTATAAATTAATGTCCTTGAAAAACAATGCTTAAGAACTCATTACATCGAGTTTATTGATTAGAACTAAATGTTGTCAGCGGTGTTGATTTGTGCTTAGGTCCAAACACTGTTTCACTTTCGGTTTGCCTGAGTAACTGCAAAGGAGAGTTGATTAAAATCAACTCCCAAAAATCGTATCTTTTAGATAGATTTGATTTAGATAGATGTTTAATTTGTTGAACATCCAGCCTCCTTAAGTTTTCTTCATTTGTTTATAAGATATATTTTTTTGACCGTATTGTATAATTTATAATTCTAAACTTATGATAAATAAGTTTATCTGTTTCTTTATGTGTTTTGTGTTTTCATACAAAGGTTTGAGAAGTAAATGTCTATATCTTGTATATTTTTCAGAAAAAACCCCCACGTAATGCACAGATAGGAATATCACATTGTTCACATCAATTGGTGGTGGATTATTTCCTGTGCCTCGTATCTTTACAAGTTGTACTGTATTTTTTCGTGGCACCACCTTCTGAACTTCAATTATTTTTTTGATTTTTAAAAGACATTCATTACCGAGATTTAAATGATAATTTTAACAGAAAACGGGGGCAACAGAAAATTGACACATTATGCAACTTACAACATTCTGGACAATGTACTGGAGACAGTCTGATAAAAAAGACTACAGTAGACATATGCATGAATTATAATTTAATTAAAACGTAAAAAATTTAAAATAATGCGGATATATGGGTGGAGGAATAGAGCAATCCATTAATCTTTTGTAGTACTCGTCATACTGGTACAGTGGAACCTCAGTTATCCGGACGTCCATAAACTGAAGCGTCCGGATATCTGGAGTCTCGATAGCTAAAGCCCCACTGTATTCAAATTTCAATAACATGTCGACCCAAGGAGCCGAGTCTTCTCCTCCGCCAGGCCTGTCACTGATGGATGAACCCCAGGTCATTACAGAAATAGACACATATTATGGTCTTCTGATTGGCATAACCTGTCTGAATGACACAGAAGTATGGACGCGTGGTAATGGCAAAATTATGAGACTCTACAACCTGCATGGGAAACAAGTGAAGTCAATCGAAACCAAGTCAGGAAACGATCCAGGGGACATAACAGTGACGAGGAATGGAGATCTGGTTTATGCTGATAACAAAGATAGAACTATGAACATAGTAAAGAATAAAACGATAGAGACGGTCATCAAACTACGCAAGTGGAAACCTGACCGTGTCTGTAGTACCTCCTGTGGTGACCTTCTAGTTTTCATGGTCAGCGATGATTATAAACAAGCAAAAGTTGTGCGTTACTCTGGCTCCAAAGAGAGACAAACAATTCAGTACAGTGACAAAAGGCAACCTCTCCTCCCCTCTGGTGACACTTATATCAAACACATCTGTGAGAACAGGAACCAAGATGTCTGTGTGTCTGATTATGACGCCGGCGCAGTAGTGGTGTTCGATCAGGCTGGGAAACTTAGGTTTAGGTACACTGGCCCACCTCCTATTACCAAGGAATCTGCATGTAGTGATCCCTACAAGAGAACATTTCTTCCAGCAGGCATCACCACAGACAGCCAGAGTCGGATTCTGATCGTTAACTACCACGACCAGTTTATCCATATCATAGATCCCGACGGACGGTTCCTCCGCTACATTGATAACTGTAATTTCTGCGCTCCTTGGGGTTTATGTGTGGACTCTAAAGACAACCTTTATGTGGCTGAAAGGGGCACACGTAAATTGAAGAAGATCAGGTATTGCATGTAAATAAGTACTGTATAAGCTATTAATATATGTACAAATTGTAACTTAGTAATAAATAGATTTAGATTTTTAATATTTAGTTACCAGTAAAGAAATATATTATACGCAAAAATTGCAATCAGTCAGGGTGGATTTGTTTAGTTATACAACATGTTTTTGTTTGTATAATTTTTTTTCATTTGTTTAAACTTGTATTTATATATTAAATGTAACCAAAGAGGTAAATTGTTTTGGTTTTTTTTTTTTTTATCAAAGTGTGTTAAATACAATGCTTAGGTGAGCTGAGCATGTTTTAATCTTTGTTTCTATTTTAGAACTTACCTTTGATGCAATATCTATTTTGAAATTGCTCTAGCAGTTTAACTAAAACCGAAGTGTTGCTTAATTTAGGCCTTTTTTAATAAACGGCAAAAGGTCTATGACTATAATCATAAACTGGGGTACGTGTATAAGAACATCGAAGTTTCATATGCTCAGAACAAGCACCTGGGTGAGAATTGCGTTGTTGTACCAAAAGAACATTCATTAACAAATGATAAGGTTATCAGCTAATTCATTCACTAAGAACAGTGCATCATTGATAAAAAGAATTATTTATTGAGAGTCATCAAAATCAGTTCATAATTTTTACTGTTCATTTTCATTTTTGTACGTTTTGGCGACTATATACATGTAAATGGGGTGGGGGTTAGTGGAAACCAAGTTACTTTTCTTTTACCATATTTTACCATAGCTGTGAAGTGACAAAGTTTAAATGTGACGAAATTTTTGACAACCGTTATTAGGTGAGCTTTTTAAATATAAAATTATTCGTTACAAAGGTACAATTTGTATTTTAAAGAAAAAAATTATACAAAGACCTGCTTAAGAAATATATATCAAATCAAATCACTTTTGAATTGTGTAACATACAATTATGAAAATCCCATGATGAAGCTCTGCCATTCTGTGAAATGAAAGGTCACTCAGATAAGAAAGAACCCCCTTTATATTTTTTGCAGGGCTCTAAATCTTAAAAATAAGTCTGTAGCTGCACAGTTCGAGAGCTGTTTTAAGTGATTAAAAAGGCACTGTCCTGTACTTATGCATAATATGCATTCAAAACAACATGTAGAATCTCATATTTATTGCTTTTGTATCTTTTGGCAAAAATTCTCGCCAGATTCAGGCAGAAACAAGCCAGTTCAAAAGTGTTTACATTCTTATTCTAAACTGTACAAGATGGCCGCACATCCCTCTTAGAAAACTTATATATTATTCTTTCTCGGCACGTTCATTCAAGTAAAAGTAATGTTCAATCAATTAAAATCAATTGAAAGAGTTTTAGCAGACCAGTGGGTCTCTTAACCGTCTGGTCATAATAGTTATATCGCATTCTTTATTTTCAATATATGACTCCGAACTCCCTTGTGGCCCAATAAAGGTTTCAAAAACATTACAAGTATTTGAACAAAGAAAAACAGTTTTTGTGTTTTAACCATTATGTTTCTCTGGCAAACTACGAAATATGCCTACTTTCATTATCTAGTGATTGGAGCGGTTTGAATGTACAAGATATCAGAATGTGTCATCGTTAACAACAAATTGTCTTGATTCTGTATGTTTAGTTTGTTAAATATAGTGTATAAATGGAAAATTTAAAAAAACAAATGGTAATTATACAATACAAATGAAAAATTATACAAAAAAATGAGAAATTTGACCATACAAAAGAAATTATTCCAAACATATGGACAAGATTAAATATTGCAATGTTTGACATACCATATCTTTTGAAAACGGAGTTTAAATAGTTGAGATAGTAGATTTACATTTTCATATCCATGAGGTATAAATGAATTGTCACCCTTCTCTTGATGTTTATATTCAAATTGAGAGTGGGTTTATTGTATTCGCAAAATATCAAATCTTACCTTCATGACCTCGATTTTTAAAGTCTTCAGTTTCCAGCGGAAGACCTTATAGTTTTCGTACTGTTTCTTATTATTTTTTCTCCAAATTTTGTGCACGCGATTTCTTGAAAACCGTCTGACCGATATCGATCATTTTTTCACAGATTATTGGGTGTGATCTAAACTTCATACTTTTTTTTTCTTTTTTTGTGTCGTCACTTCCGGTACCGATTTTTTTGTATTTTGTAATTTTTTACGACCTATTTTGTGCAGAGCTGATCTCAGAAACTATCAGAGATATGACTATGAAATTTTCAGGATAGGTAGTCTATAGTTTGAAGTTGTGCACTATTATGTTGTTTTACGTTAGTGGCGCTCGCCTAGGCACGAGAATTGGGTACAAATTTTCATTCAAAATTTTCATACGTTTTGATCTGTATCTTTTTATCAGTTGATATTTTGTTAAGATATATATAACAAAAGTGGTAGAGAATCAAAAGTTCTTTCCAACAAAACCAAGAAAAAGGGGCTGGCCCCTTTATTTAGGGGCCAAGACACTCGTAAACTCTATTACGAATAACTTAAAAATGATAAAACTTTTGTAATGCATTATAGAAGCAAAGTTGTTGATCGTCACAATATCTATTAGAAAAAATCATTGCCACGCCCATCTTTTAAGAAATTAGGGATTTTTAGGGGCCAAAGTACTTAAACTTTAACGTAATTTATCTAGAGAAGGAGACTATTTTGTTTAGCATTGTAGAAGAGAAAATGTTTACATTGATTATTTTAATCGATTCCATTAATCGAAACACCAATGTATATCCCAATAAAGGATCTAGAGGGCTGGCCCCTAAAATATTTAATCATTTGTATCTCAAAAATAAACAACAATTTTAGATGGGTGAAGGAACAAAAAATGTTCGTATCTTTTAGACCCTTTCAAAGAAATCAAGAAAAAGTGACTGGCCCCTAGAGAGTCACCTATATCTAGAGAAGGAAACATATTTTGTTAAGCATTGTAAAAGAGAAAATATCTGCATTGATGATTCTAATTGACTCCACTAATCAATAGACCAATGTCTGCCCACATTAAGGATCTAGAGGCTGTCCCCTAAAATATTAAATTATTTGTATCTAAAAAATGAACAACAATTTTAGATGGGTGTAAGAACAAAACATGTTGGTATTCTTAAGACCTTTTCAAGGAAATCAAGAAAAAGGGGCTGGTCCCTTTATATAGGGGCCAAGACACTCGTAAACTCTCTTACACATAACTTAAAACCGATAAAGTTTTTGTAATGCATTATAGAAACAAAGTTGTTGATCATAACGATATCAGTTTGCAAAACTCATTGCCACACCCATTTATAACGTTATTAGGGATTAGGGAACTAAAATCTTAAATCTTTACTGTGCTGTATGTAAAGAAGCAAAACACTTTTATAAGCATTGTGAAGGATATTGACAGTTGTATACATTATCTGAAAGCGATGGGGTTGAAGGTAAATTCTATAATTTCATTTATATTTTGATAGTATTGTTAAAAAAAAATTGAACGGAACACTTACTCGTTACTCGTAACGAGATCGTATCTAGTTATATTCATTTTTATAAACGATTTTTAATGATTGGAGAGGGGGTTCAACAAATTCACCATGCAAAATATTGACGAACGTTTTATAATTTTCACATCTTATTTAAAAGTGACTATAATTATCATGACTTCGAAATATTGAACCCCCACTTGTTTACGTATCTTATTTGAGATGATTTTTGTATCCTATCTTTTTTATTTTCACAATCTATATCAACGTGTATAATAAAATATTTATTTTGACTTCAAATAAATCGGTTAATCAGTGTGTTTTCATTACAGTTTTCCAAGAGCAATACATGATATCATTTTTTTTCTTCAAAATATGGTATCGAAATACACACTGTACATTTTAATATATATGCCATTAACCTCATTTACGTGTATCAAGTTTTCCTTTAATCAGATCCTTGATTGCTTGATGATCAACATACTATATATAAGATCCACAATAAAATTTTAGAAATTCCCTTTATTCTTATAGAAAGTTCTTCACCCCAAGGATATTAATATAGTCTTAATATGACCACATCCATTAAACCCTCTTAAATTAGCTGAAAGGTAATAACCATTAGTCACTATTCTCACTTCTAGGAAACACTCTGTTTAAAACATAGGAAAATGCTCCAGCGTAAAAGTTAAAAGTTGAGTTTTTTCCTTGACCAAATACGCCAAGAATAGTCCATGGCTAGAAAAATGATATTTGAAATTTAAGATGGATCTGATAAATAATCAGTTGAACAACTTGCTTCCTTTACATCTTAATCAGCGGCCAACGAAATGTGTTGGCATCACAAATAAATTTTAATCATATTCGCGGGTTAATAATGTCTTGCTTTACAAGGGTAATGCACAGTCGCCATGCTTTACAAGGGTAATGCACAGTCTCAAAAAATAGAATGATGCATATAGTTTTAATACTGCTTCTTTTTTTCTGATTTCTGTAAAGTAAAAATTTCCGAAATTCTCTATTTAAGTTATCACAGATGAGAATTCAACGGGTTTCTGAGAAGATAAATTCAAATTCAAAGAATGCCAATGATTTCTATTTGTGTACAATTCAGAACTATACTAAAGCATTTTATTGTATGACTGCACAAGGTCTTAGATATTGAGATACGAAATTGCATCCGGCTTAATAATGCATTTTTGATTCTATATTTACCTAAAATATGTCTCCACTTTAAAGTGGAACTACCAAGTGTGTGAGAAGATAACAGACGAAATTGCTTCGTTCCATAGAGCTACATATATGTCAAAAAATCACAAATACCTAAATTGATAATGAATTTTTTGTGTTTTTAAATTTAGGGTATACTTATATGTAGGTTGTCATGTTGGGTAAGGTATTAATTTTGAAGTGAAGTGCTGTGAAGCCTGAAGGCCCTCAAAGTGGCTCACTACGCCGTAAAATAGTCTCCCAAATCAACAGAAAATTACTTATTTATAAAAGGTAGCTTGATGCATAAGAGTATGTAAGGGAAAGAGGCAAACAAATAAGCAATTTTGCGTTAAACAAGAAAAATTTCCAAAACAATGATTCATTAAATAAATCATAAGCTCTAGGTGGTTTCGATACTATAACCAGTGCTGATAATATTCAACTAAAATGGATTGATACAAACAATTTAAATGAACTATGAAAGCGCCATCTTGTGGCGTTGTGTCTTAAAAAGTAGAAACCTAGATGTGATGAGTACCTTAGGATTAGCTGATTTGAGTTTGTGTTGCTTTTTAAAGGAGTTTAAGTCTGGAAAGTTTGAAACATAGAAGAGATTGGAATCGAGAAATCGTGCAAAAATTTTGCAGCTCCTTGCATAAGTATTTTATGACCTAATTGATCACAAAATGTCACGTGATATTTGAGTCTACTCAGAGATACGATGTACTAATTGAGTTACATGACAATACAATTGTATTAACATAAACATTTTTGGGAATTAAATAAATCAGTCAGTCTACATTTCATTTTTATATTTAAAAAATCACATTTTGTTCACCCAATACTAGTATTGTATAAATTTGTGGTTTAACAGTATGTATATATTGATAAAACAAGAGAGAAAAAGTATATAAAATGTATCAACTATAAGTACTTTTTGAAACCTATAAACTTTTGTTTATTGTCTCAAAGGTTGGAGGTAAAATTCGATTTGTCAAAAATTGACTTAAATGGAATGTCCTTTTAGTAGAGCGAGACGTTTGTCCATGGATTTCATTTTGAGACAACATAAACATCAACAAAATTACCATGAAAACCAAATGCGATTAAAATTCTTGAGAGTACGTTAAATTTATTTCTGCATGTTTACCTTTGAAGTCAATCTCTTGAAGCGACATTCCAAGTGGTTTTTATGATTAAACCATTAAAATTTTTCATGAATGGCGGTGTCATATATTTTTAAAGAATTTTTTTTTTTACATTGCAGCCTATTCCTGAAACATTTTAATGACATTCGGTTTGAAAAAAGTCTTCCCGGTGCTAGTCCTTTATTCGTATAACTTTTTTCAAACTGAATACCGTTTTTCTGATTATATTGGGGGGGGGGGGGGCTAAAAAGAGAGCTTAATGCTAGTCAACGAGTAAAAACATATTCTCTTCTGAAAAGCCACCAGTGCGTAAAAAGATTCTTTATTCGTTTTCATTTTTGACTCATTTTAGATCAGGTTAAATTGAAGTCATTGGATTGATAGATGTCTATAGAAAAACGTTGTATCATGACTTTAAAAAAATTTATTTTTCACTTCAAAATCCCTTTTGGCATTCCTATTATTTTGCTGCTGCAAATTATTTAACAAGATTTTTTGAAGTATCATAAAATTTTATAATACAACATTTGACACGTACCGTTTACAGTTGGACATTTATTTTTATAACGGGGGAGGGGGCGGGGGATACCCATCTTAACAATTAAAAATTTGCTCTCATTGAGATGTTTTGTAAAAATAAAATATTTCTTAAACGATCTTAAAAATTAATGAAATATTTTTATAGCATCCATTATATTCAATGTATACAATTGGACCAAGCAGTTTTAAGAATTACAACTACATAGAACTGATTTTAAAGCGTACTCATTAGAAATTAAATTGATTATATCAATGAACATAAATTTTATTGGTTCATAGTTTAAAAATAAAAACAAATCGTCAGTTAAAACTATCTACTTCTTATTTAACAACACCTGTCCATCACTATTAATCAAACTGCTTAAGTACCTCACTATTTCAATTAGGAATTATATTATACCCCCGATTCACAACTTGTACAACCCAAACACGCTGGATTGAGGATTGTTGTGGATAAACCCACCCATTGAACCCACAGCAACATGGATCGAATCTCTGGCCTTCAACTCCACCAAAATTGGTCCCACATGACTGGTCATGAAGCTGTGTTATCTTATCATGAACTTGTTCAATTGAATCAGTTGAAAGTCATTTTTGTACAACACGTGTATTTCCTGCTTTGGACGGTCTAATATACTATTCACTTGTACAGTGTAGGAATCGAACTGTATGTAGCTGTAGACTGCATACACCCCGTCACTAGGAACGGTGAGTCGACCGTACCGATGGAGTTCCTCATACCACACTCCTCCTTTCATATAGGTGTTGCTACTGCCCAACATCCAATGCAGTCCTAATCAAAATGGACTTTGTTTTCATAAAGTTATTGCGTGGACCCTGAGGTCCACGCAGAAAATATATAAGCGAGGTTAAACCGGATGCTATGGGGAAAATTAGGCCTGCGCATGAGTTAGCCTGGTTCCTGTGCGTAATGGGTAGCTCAGGGAACCGGGCTAGTGCACGTTTATCTGAATCGAGATTGGGATTCCGTGCATATGCCCACATAAGTTCAAAGGCGCTGTAATTGTAAAGTTGTCGGTAAACACTACAGAAACAAAGTATTCCTTTTAAAGAAATGATTGGCATGTGATATGAACTATCAGTATTATGAAATAAGTTAATGTTATGCCGAATCTACAACATGCATCAAATAGCATAATTTGCAATGTTTTGTTGTTTTCCGAATACACATGTAACTTAACTTTACTTTTATAGTAAGCGAGGCTAGAGAACTTCCCGATTAAATTTTTTTAAACATTTAAGTATGATTGAATAATTATGTCACTGTATAAAAGTTTAAATCTCAAGAAAAATGCATCAAAATATGAAATTTTTAATTTACACAAAGCTGTCAATGCATAGTTATTACATGTAGTTAATAAAGTAGTGCGAATCGTACTGTGTGCGCAAATAGTAGAATTCACCGAATGCCTGATAATATACATGCAAACTTCATTCATAGAGAGATCATAATTATTTTAGAAGTATGAACCTTTCAATTCTGAGATAAAAAGTCAGGGCTGTACATACATGTATACGTAATACAACGTACAAATTCAGTGGTTAAAAGCAGAGGGCTAGAGTCGCTGGAATCTCTAATATTCTTAAGGCTTTCACGTTTTCGTTGGAAACACATGCAAATGGTCCACGTATTGTAGTCCTTTTTTAAAGGACAGCAACTTGTATTAACATTATACATGTACCAAAACAATGTAGCATTGATACAAAAAACCAAGTTTATTGTACTTTGTCCCATTTGATTTACATGTTCATAAATCACAAACCTATGTGGCCATTGTAATTGTCTACCCTTCCATTTCCTAATAAGGTTGGGTTCTCAACAAATTAACCATCAGATCTTTCCTAAATTGTCAATACGGTCCATTTAATAATAAACCGTCATTAAGTAAAGTGAAATCCAAATACTTCGGATCTAAATTTGAATATTCTTATATATCTTTATACAGAACTCTTTCTCCGGAGATTAAAATAGTCTAAAAATGGCCACAACCATCTAGACCTCTGAAACAATAACTGTTGAAATTTTGAAAGATAATGCTATATACATACCTGAAGTCTAAAATGTTCGATTATGGTTAATGTATAACAGTACTCCAACGGTGCCCTCTTTACTGGCTAAATATTATATGAGATGCTTATATAACTTTATAATACAAAACTGTTTCAAAGTTTTTTTCGGCAAACAGAAATTTAAATAATTATATTATTTTATAAAGCATTTTTTACTTGTCAATATTTTAATTCACATACTTTTGTTGGATTGACACTTCTCGCTTATTTGACTTGTGATTGTAATCTGAAGTGAAACAATTTACTTTTAAAGTAAGCACAAAAACTTTTTATACAGAACTGTAACGTTCAACATGAAGATAATGTAATAAGCATTCCAAATGAAAAGCTCAGCCTTTTCAAATCGGAATCGAGACAAAACAACAACAACAACAAAACAAAACAAAAAACAAAAACAACCCCCCCCCCCCAAATTAATCTTTTTATTACATACACATTATTCTCTTAAATATAAGATCCATACTGATTTTTAGTTTATCTTCTCTGTGCAAAGTTGATATCTAAATCATGTTTTTTGGTTAACCCGTATGTGCATCCTGTATTCACGACTTCTTTCTCTATCAACACAATGTGGGGGTGCAGTATTCTTTTCCACTTTTTTATATCATGGTGGAACAAATAAACAAACACCAAAAAAGCCTCCTTAAAAAACTGCCAGGGCCTTGGAAGGCACTGGCAAAAAATATGTGACTTATTATTATGATATACTAGCTATATTTATCAGATTCAATAGGTTATATAATGTACTACCCCCCCCCCCCCCCCAACTCGCACACAATCACTTTTCTTTCATCTTATTCTCACTAACTTCCTTTCTCAAGTAGTATACAGGTACATTTGTAAAGAGTTATATGCATAATATATAGGCCTACATTATGTTATTTTTCTTAAGAGACAAGCTATCACATTGTGAGATATGTGTACTTGTATCCTTTGTATCTTTTTCTGCTGTCTTTGTCTTTGTTAATAAATCTTGTAAAAAAAAAAAAACAAAAAAAAAACCAAAAAAAAAACACTATTAAAAAAACCCTCACCCCCCCCCCCCCAAATAAAACACGGCTTCCTTTGTATAGGTATATTTGTACCATTTTTTGTAATGAGAAAATATTCGAATTGTTTTCTATAGAATCAATTTTTACGAAACACAGTGATCTTAATATATATTTTGTCTGGATCTTTTTTACCCCTCAGTCGGCGAGCAATGCTTTGATGATGAGAAAAAAATCAAGAATTTATGAATCAGGAATATATATGACTTTGTAGACGACCTATCGTAAAACACTGATGACACATATTTTTCGGGTTAGTTACTGGGGAATCATTTATATTCGTGGGGGTCAATTTTCGTGGATTGTGAGTATTTTGTTCATTCGAGGGGATGTAATTTCGTGGATGCGTCGGTTACTGTTTCAGTAACAAAGATAACTCTATATGAATTTGTTTTCGTTGGGGATTAAAATTCGGGGGGGGGGGGGGGGGGCTACCCATGAATACCACGAAAACTGAGCCATCATTCAACAGTATTTGGGCAAGTAATTTACTTGCAGATTTTATTTTAGAAATAAAAAAAAATATGATTGGCAGAAAAGAAAAAAGGTACTCTATTTATTTTCAAACAATAGATGTTAAGAATTGTTATTTACTGTGAGGATAAATATTTGTTGCGTAAAGATGTACATGTATCTCTACATTTGTGTGGTGAGTGA
Source organism: Magallana angulata (assembly GCF_025612915.1). NCBI lineage: Eukaryota > Metazoa > Mollusca > Bivalvia > Ostreida > Ostreidae > Magallana > Magallana angulata. The sequence continues at coordinate 31,859,137 of NC_069114.1, forward strand.
ATCTAACTTTTTGTGATGAAAAGTAACCTGTTGGTTGTTTGACATTTAATCTGCTTCCTTATTTACTTACTAAATATTTCTACTCTTACCTTATGCATCTACTAATTACTTAACCGGTTATTCCTTGCTCAAAAATCATTCACCAACTAGACTCTACTCACCTCTACTTTGACAACAGGACTTATCAGTTTACAGCACAACATGGAGGAACTTCTCATGAATAACCTCATTGTGTCGGCATCATCGGTCCTGACCATGGGCTCGCACGGTGAACAGGAGTAGAACGAGTCCTCGGTGGGAGGGTGCGCTGATTTCGAAGATTGAAGGTCATCCATGTAGTCGTCATTCCCCCGGACAAGGTAAAGAACCAAAAAACATAATACCAAACCTAAAAAGATCCCATTCACTACAAACGAAACGTAGTAGAACTTTTTTAGTACACACCCTTCAACAGCTTCATGGTTTTGATTTTCGTTATCACCCCTCTAAACATCACCGTTTTCATCGTTGTTGTCTAGACAATTTAATCTCTCCGTCGATTCGTTATCACATTCATTGATTTCTTGTGGTATGGCCATATCATTTTCCTCTTACCAAAAGTATGTTATACCTTATAGCTAAATATATAAATAGATACCTTTTTACAAGTTTAAAGTGAAAGAAATGATATATCTTAACTACGGATAGTTTGTCCTATTCAATCTATGAAATATGTCTTGCGGTTTTCATCGTCAACTGAATAAAGATTTAAACCTGTGTTTTTTTTCCTCTTGAATAGTTGAGTCCATATGTGGATGCTAGGATGTAGTTTTATCGTGCATGGTGTATACGTACCAATTTATTACATGTATTAAAGTTTCCAAGTTTTAATCAAAGTACTGAAGTACTGACGGGAGATGATTTTATCGATTATCATTTATTTTAAAATCAATTTATTTTGCATGGCAATTAGTTTCTAGTTTGTATTTGAGTTACGCACTTTTTTATAATATGAATTTTTAGACTTATCCGACAAGAATTTCGAGAAACCCCATATGAATCATGTTGTGTAATATTTAAAGATAGATTTCAACTACTAATATGTATTAGTTATCGAAACAATTCTAAAAATTGTATAGATCTAAGTAGTCTGGTACCCGCCCCCACCACTGCGTTTTCACTTCGTTTTGGGGCCCCCAATGATTGGATACAAAGTCAAACAATTCGATAGGATTGAATAATATTGCTTGTTTTGGCAATTTGATCAGACGATCTGAGAAAAAAAAAATTGAATTGCACTCTGGTTTGATAGTATCGCCTAATCGAGCTCACGATTGAACTTGGTCTTGTACGAACACTTGATCTACCTTTATGCTGAAGTGGTCCTTGCAGACACGTTCAAGTTTTATTATATACTTGTACTTACGACCTTTAGCTTTATACGGATACGACTGATATTGCTGTATTTTTCAACAACTGCAATTTGGTGTACACTTGTACCATGACAAGTTGATTTGCAGCCTGGCTGCTCATGATCGAGTGGTGTTTGTTTTACCCAAGCTTCTACCGATATGCTAAATTTACAGAAATTTTCGGATAAGTGGAAAACATATGTTTAATCAATGCGAGAACTTTCAATTAAAAATTGTCAAATCAAAGCTTTCCCCCAAATCGTTCACTTTCAAATTACCCCTCATCCGTGAAATATTTGTAAATGACACTCCATATTACACATAAAAACATCTGTACACAAATACATTTAGTTTAAATCAATAGATATTTCTAAACTAAAAATAATGCAAGTAAAAACAATCTCATTCAGTGGGGAAATTGACAAAATATTTTTCATCTTTAAATTCGGATCACATATTTTTTCCAGGGTTTCTTACCTTTTCTTCGAAATGAGCACAGAGCTCGATGAGAATCCTAATCAAATTTTTTAATTCAAACGTGAAAATCGTTAATATTACATAGTGATTAATCAAGGTACTTTATCGCTGTTTATTTATTCAGTCTGAATCTTTGTTCTCTAAATAACATTAAAAGAGACCATACACCTTTCACAATGTAAAATGAGTCCTATTTCAAATCAGAACTATAAGTTAGTCTAGCTTAGTCTATATTTTAATAACAGGACAATTGAAATAGATAAACATTTGTCGGTTTCTTTTGTATATTGCATGACGTGGTGATAACAAACAGTGTTCAAAATCAAAAGTCCAAAAGGAAAGAATTGAACGGGTTTCTGAGAAGTAAAATTCAAATTCAAAGAATGCCGATGATTTTCATTTGTGTACAAATCAGAACTATACTAAATAGATTTTATTGTATGGTCTTAGATATTGAGATACGAAATTGCATCCGGCTTAATAATGCAAATTTAATTCTATCTTTACCTAAAAAAATTTCCACTTTAATGTGAGACTACCAAGTGTGTTAAAAGATTACAGATGATATTGCATCTTTCTATAGAGCATAAAAAATAACAAATACCTAAAGTGTTAATTCGTGTTTTGTGTGGGTTTTTTTTAAAACTCATGTATACTTAGGTTGTCTTGTTGGGTAAGGTTTTCATTTGAATGGAGTGTTAAGTGCTGTGAATGCCTTTAAGGTGGCTCACTACACCTTAAAATAGTTCCCCCAAATCAGCAGGAAACTACTTGATTATAAAAAGTAGCATGATGCATAAGAAGTACATGTATAGAAGTTAAATAGGCAATATTATGCAATTTTGGATAAAAGGGGATTCGCGCAAGAAAACTTGCAGGGACGGAGGCCTTGGTATTCTAAAACCTAATTGATCACATAATGTCACATGATATTTGGGCCTACTCCGTGATAGATTGTATTGATTGAATTATCAGCATTATCAGTTGACATTTAAAAAAAAAATTAAAATAACATTTTGTTCACTCAATATAAAATAAAATGATATCACAATCATATTCTGGATTTCCTTATTCTGTTTTTCGGTAAATTTGCTGTAAAAGTAAAAATGTGTTTCAATAATTTGTTAAAAGGAAAATTTTGATTTTGTAGACTTATGAAAATTTTATTTCTATTTTGTTTCAATGCACAATTCAGTTCTGAATTTCCTTAATGTATTATTTCATATACGATGATTTTTCGATTAACGTTCACTTGTCAGATCAAGATTGCGTAAGGAATTCTGGTCTACTTTGGACAAGTAGAAGCATTTTTGAAAAAAACTGAATTAATACTCTAAATCAAAGAAGTTATATTTATCTTAATATCTTAATTTATTAAAGTAATATAACAAACTTTAAGCCAATTGAAATCTGGATAAGATCTATTAAAAAAAAAATAAAACAAAAACAATACAAAATTCAATTTCTTTTTGTGTGTTTTAATTGACTTAAATTCAAATAAAATGTTTTAATACAGTGAACCGTCTTCAGGCTATAAAAAGTATATTTATAATTAAAGGTGAAATAGTTAAAAAAAAGTCATATAGCAAATTGCCTAAAAGATTAAAAATACTAACAACCTCATTGCATGAATAACATTTTTAAATTTTATTTCCTTGCCTCCTCGTCTTGTTATTCATATTTTGATAGACGTTTACAATAGTCTAAGTTGCTATGTTTTTTACTTTTACATGTACATGCATAATAACATCGACTATATGAATAATAAAACAATACAAATTGAGATAATAAAAGTATATATAAAATATAAATTTCATGTACTTTTAAAATGGATTTACATTTTTCAAATGAATTAATATTTCAAAATGAATTAACATTTGTTAATTGTCTCTGAAGATGGAGATTGAACGCAATTGGTTTGTCAAATATTAACCTAAATGGAATGTCTGTTTAGTAGTGCGAGACATGTTCTCATTAATTTCAATCTGAGAAAGGATTTACACATAACACCAACTAAATAACTATGAAAACCCAATGTGATTAAAATTCTTGAGAGTACGTTAAGAAGTGGTTAGTACGTTTAAAAGTGGTTACATCCTATTTATATCTGCATGTTTACCTTTAAAGTCAATCTCAAGGGATATTCTTATTTTTTGAAAAATAAAGATACAATTATATCATTAAAATTTTGCATAAATTGTATTGAAACAAATTTTTTAAAGGAAAAAAAAAAATAAATGACATTCCAGCTTTTTTAATTTTCCTAAAACGTTCTAATGACATCCGGTTTGAAAAATTCTCCGCAACCTTAGCATTCTTGTTTTTTCCTTTATGCGTGTAATTGTTTTCATAAGGCTTACCTTTTTCTGATTGTACACTTAGATGGATGTGGAGGGGGCTCAAGGCTATTCAAAGACTGCATAAAAACATATTTTCTTCTGAAAGCCACAATGATGTTAAGAGATTTTTTATTCAATTCCATTTTTGATTATTTTAGATCAAGATGAATAGAAGTCTTTGAATAATAGATGTCCATAGACATTGATTTAGATATACATCGTGTCATGACAATGATTTCCACTACAAAACCCAGTTTAGCTTATCAATGTACAAATATGAAAATAAACTATAGTTTTACAGCATTTATAGAATATAATGTAAACAATCGGACCTAGCAGCTCTATGAATTAAAATTACATATAAAGTTCCTTTAAACTTAACTCATTAGAAAATTGATTACATTATATAAATAGTGCCTGTTTGGGAGGGTAACTGTTGAAATTGACCCCGAGAAAGCCATTGTCAACCGACGCGAAGTGGAGGTTGACAATGGTTTTCGAGGGTTGTCAATTTCAATACTTACACTCCCAAACAGGCACTTATTATTTTATTATACTGAATGTCTTAATTTTAGAGAAAATTTTACTGCTTTTATATAAAAATGACATGAATTCTACGGCGAACCGTACGCGCATAATTTATGCGATGTAACAATTCGTTGTGTTACCCGTTGCCAAGTGCGTTGCTAACGCTGAGGGTGATAGAACGGATTATCAACTGCGTCTAAGCCAATCAGATTTCAGTTTTTATCATGAAAGTATAATAATAATGAATATCTACTTTATTGGTTCGTGGTTTTAATAATAAAAGTTGTCAGCAAAATTGTCAATGTGTAGTCTAACACTATATACCCTATATCCGGGGTTTTTTTTCGCGTGTCACAATATTTGCGATAATGGGGAAAATCTGTATCATTTGTAGTTTGCGTAAGTCATTTTTTGCGATTTAAAAAGTTAGTTATAGAAAATGATAGAAAATAAAAATAAGATCATCGCGAATATTACCGGTTATACAGTATCCATTACTATTAAATTGCTAACATACAGCACTCTATTATGAAGAAATTGTTATTCCTCTAATATCGTTATTTATAACTTATATAACCCGAACACGCTGGATTTAGGATTGTTGTGGATATACGTGCCCATTGAACCCACAGCAACATGGATCGAATCCCTGGCTTTCAACTCTACCAGAATTGGTCCCACGTGACTGGTGATGTAACTGTGTTGTCTCAACATAAACTTGTTCAGTTGAATAAGTTGATTGCCATTTTTGTACATCACGTGCATTTCCGGCTTTGGGTGGTCTAGTGTACTATTCAAGTGTACAGTGTAGGAATCGAACTGTATGTAGCTGTAGACTGCATACACCCCGTCACTAGGAACGGTGAGTCGACCGTACCGATGGAGTTCTTCATACCACACTCCTCCTTTCATATATGTGTTGCTACTATTCAACATCCAATGCAATCCTGAACAAAAAGGACTAAATTGTTTTCACCTAAAGTTATAATAATATTCAAATTGCAACAAACAATACAACAAAAATCTACCCTTATTGTATATTGTGTCATTTAATATACACAAATATAGCCATTGTAACTTCTTATGGAGGATGGGTGCTCAACAAATAAATCATGAGATCTTTTTTAAATTGTCTATACAATCCATTTATCTATAAACTGTCATTTAGAAAAGAAAAATTTAAAAATTTTAAATCAAAATTAGGATATCTAAGGTTTTCCGTTTCAAACAGAAGGCCTTATTGTTTTCGTACTGTTTTTATTAAGGTCAGACGACACGTTCCTCAATTTTAGATAACTTTTCCCAGGAATTTGTTAATGGTTTACAACTACTTTGACAAGCTTTCTTGCAAAAAATTAGGGTACCTTACCAGGCATTTCTGCGAAATACTAGAATATGCAATTTCCTATATAATCTTCTTGAAAATACACTTGAATTGCTGATATGAAAATAAATACATCTACACCACAGCTAAATTCTCTAAAATAGAACTGTATCTCGGGCGGGGCGGGGCTTTGAACTCACGACCTCTAGAACCTCTACGCTTCTGGCAGTGAGCGGCCACGGTTCTAACCACTCGACCATCTAGGCATATAACCAAATACAAGTATATTTTGATCATTTTTTAAGGAATTATAAAATTAAAAATTTTTGTTGGAACTCTTTATTACGAGGAGATACAAAAAAGATTCTCGAGGAACGTGTCGTCTGACCTTAAGGTCTTCTGTTTCCGACGGAAGACATTGTTTTCGTACAGTTTTTTTAAAATTATTTCCCCCCAAATTTTGTGCACACAATTTTCAAAAACTATTAATTCAACCGATTTTAACCATTTTCTCACAGACGATTAGACTTATTGTAACTTTAATACACTTATAATTTGTTTTCTGTATTCACTTCCGATTTACGGCCGATTTTGTAAATTTTTACGACCTATTTTGTGCAGAGCTAAAAAATCTATCAAATATGTAACAATGAAATTTTCAGGTTAGGTAGACTATAGTTTGAAGTTGTGCACTATTTAGTTGTTTTAAGCCAGTGACACCATTTCTTGGATCTCGCCTACGCACGAAAATTGGGTTCTAATTTGGAATTAAAATTCCATGTTATGATCTGTATCTTTTTATCAGTTGATAATTTGTTGAAACATGTATAACAAAAGTGGATGAAAATCAGAAGTTTTTTCAAAAACTCGTTAAGTGTATTACAAAACACTTGAAAATGATAAAGATTTTGTAATGCATTATAGGAGCAAAGTTTTTTATTGTTACAATATCTTTCTTTAAAAAATGAAACCCACACTAATTGAAGACGTAATAAGGGATTTTTTTCTATTATCTGAAATTGAATGTGTGGGTTAAGGGAGGGTTAGTTCTGAAATTGTTGCGATTTTAATGGTATCATCTAAAAATGAAATCGCACGGAAGACATGCTCGTTACTTGTAACGAGATCGTATCTAGTTTTATATAGTGTTATACAAAACTTTTCTTTTAAAGATATTACTATGGTCCAAAAATGGTCATCACCACCAAGTCCTCTGAATTTATGTTGAATATTTGAAAAATAATGCTATTTACATACCTGAAGTATGAAGCGTCTGGTTATGGTTAATGTATAACAGTGCTCCAACTGTACCCTCTTTACCGGCTGAATGTTAAATGAAATGCATCAAATCTGTATCAAAATTGATCATTTTCCAGACAAATAGAATCATAATTTTATTAATATAATGCTCTTTCTTTTACATGTCAATATATTGTTTACATACTTTTATTGGACTGGCACTTCTCACTAATTTGACTTATGATTGGCATCTGAAGCGAAAAAAAAATGACTTGATAAATTAAACATAAAAACTTTAACAAATGAAAGAACAACCAAAACGTATATCAGCTTATTCTGAAATGAAACGAAAAACACGTGTCCTTTTGTATAAATACCAGGGTATTTTTGGTTATAAAATTATTTGCATTTTTTACAATCTGAAGTCAATCTTTATAATTAACGCGATGATATTTACTAATATGCTGTCTGCGTCGTTTTGTTTTATTAATGACTCCTCAGTCGGCGTGCAATGCTTTGGTGATTATAAATTAAGAATATGGAATATATCAGAAATAACGCATATGTTTGTGTAAAAATAGCATTCTACTAGTATTTCATTTTAAATAATGGATCACATAGAATTATTTTATACTGAAACTTTGTAAGGGTTAATGTTTGATACAGAAACATGTAGCTTTGCGTTAAATTACTGTGGTGAATGCAATTAACTTTGTGTGGTGAAATGTAATCTGTTTGTTGTTAAATCTTAAAATCGGCTTCCTTGTTTACTAAATCTATCTACTCTTATTTTATGTATATAATAAAAGCTTAAACAGTTGTTCCTCTATTCAATCATTACTTCAGTTATACTCACCTCTATCTTAACAACAGGACTTATCCGTTTACAGCACACCATGGAGGAACTTTTCATGAATAACCTCATTGTGTCTGCATCATCGGTCTTGACCATGGGCTCGCACGGTGAACAGGAGTAGAACGAGTCCTCGGGGGGAGGATGCGCTGATCTGCAGGCTTGGGGGTCATCCTTGTAGACATTATTCAGCCAGACAATGTAAAGAACCGACAAACATAATACCCCACTTAATAGGACCACATTTGCAGCAAGCGAGACGTAGAATTTTTTTGGTGTTGGACTTCTCGTATCAGGCTCTTGCGCTGTCAATGGACTCCCCGCATCAGTTGCCATTTTCCCAAAAGTATGTTATACCTTATGTCTGAATGTGACTAGATTCCTCCTACTTATGTCTTAAAGTGTTCAGTCTTTGCAGAAATACAAAGAGAGTGTTTTTGCAGTCTTCATCGTCGACTGAATAACGATTTAAACTTGAGGTTCGCTCACTCATGAATAGGTAAGCCCATATATTGATGCTAGGATATACCTTTATCATGTATGGTTTCTAAGAACCAATCTTATCACATGTATCTGAAGGTTCTAGATTTTTAAACATGAGATGGAAAATTAGATACAGAAAATGAATAACTATTTATTGGTAGGACTTTTTCTTTCATACATGCACTGTTGACTGCAAGCATGATTTTCGACCCTTATTTATCAAATGAATAGGTTGCTTTATCGGACTGTGGCGTGATGTATCGTCATCGACCACCGTAACCCGTTATTAATGTTCAAACTCTCGCACAGTCCATTGCGACTTCCATTATTGTATGTTCGTTGCTGATGGCATAACTTCTTTGAACTGTTAATTTTGAATACAAGGTTATATAAATTAATACCTTTTGAATGCGATTTGCTGGACGTTTATCATTCAATTTGGTAAAATGTTATATGTTTTAGGTACGATCATAAGTATTAGCGATTTGATAGAATGGATGATTGAATCTCAATCTGCTACGATCATTCCGATTCAGGATCTAGATTTGGAACAATCTGGTCCTGACAGGCATGTTCGTATGTTCTGTAATCATACTGTAATTATGAACAGGTGATCAATGTTTCGAAGGGATACGAGTGTGGTCGAAGTATTTTTCAACAGCAGGACTAAGCAGAATACAATTAAAATACATTATAATACTTTCATGTTTAATACTGAATTCTGATTGGTTAAGACGCAGTTGATAATCCGTTCTATTACCTTAAGCGTAAGCAACACACTTGGCAACGGGTAACACAACGAATTGTTACATGCGCATAAATTATGCGCGTACGGTTTGCCATAGAAATCACGTCATTCGTATATAAAAACAGTAAAGTTTTCATATAAAAAAAAAAGACATTCAGTATAATAAAATAAATAGTGCCTGTTTGGGAGGGTAATTGTTGAAATTGACACCCCTCGAATACATTTATCAACCTTCGCTTCGCGTCGGTTGACAATGGTTTTCTCGGGGTGTCAATTTCAACTCTTACCCTCCCAAACAGGCACTATTCATATAATGGCACCCCGACAGGTATATATGTGCAGCCTGGCTGACCATGATCGTGTGGTGTTTGTATTGTCCAATATATAAGCTGATCATGAACACGGCGTGTAAATATGCATTCGTCATTTCAGTTCTTATCTCCGTTATTAGCATTAGAACATACTCACTACATTTGTGTTACACCTAAAACATTGTGTAGGACAGTTATGTCGGGGTGGCATTTTTGAACACTTTTCTGAATCTACATCAATGTATTTTTGATGTTTTAATCCAATACTTAAAAAAAAAAACACTTTTCCTTTACGGGTGTCTTGCATGACTATTGAGATATTTACCTTTATAAATAATCTATTGTGATAATGGGATAAAGTTCTTCCCCCAGAATTTAATTCGGACAGGTAGTTTTTTTTTCTCTTCAGGAATTATCAGATCACCACCTTTCCCTTTGGAAGTAATATGGTACCTATTAGAAAATCTACATATTCTAATTAAATTTTTAAATAAGGAATGAGATTAAACTCTTTTAGCGTTGGTCTTTAACATTTGACACATTTTAATACCTTAGACATGAAGAGATGTGATGAATATCTACAAGATATCTATAGTATATGTTGTAATATTTACTGTATATCTAAATAGGTCATAATAAGTACTTATTATATTTGCATCTTATTCATAAAATGAATTGTTGACCATAAAAAACCTTTTTGTGAATTTATATTTACCAAATAAAAGTGACTGTAAATCAAGGTTAAAAAAGAATGTTAAAATTATTTTTCAATATTCCCATCTTTACAAACTCATCTTTGAAACCATGATATTCAACGGAAGTCATCTTCACTTGCCAAGAGTTTACGATCCACTCTGCTCCTCTTCAAAAGGTGCAGAGTAGAGCGTAAACCGTTCGCTCGCAAAGATGAACGGAAATATGCTTCACGATTTCATTATCATTTCTACAGAATAAACATACAGGGAGAATCGAAAATTTTCTAGATCAAACGTAAAAATTAAACTTGCATTTTGATTGACCAAGGCACCTTAAGGATAACAATAAATTTATATTGAACGTCCATTACTTGTTATACATAATAAAGCCTGAAGCTAGAATCACTGAATTAATGAGAGCAAAGTTTTTCACAATTTTTTGAAATGTAAAAAGTTTCACTACATGTCAAAAATTTAAGTTCGTCTAGTTTACTGTTTAAAAGAATGTTTGACATGAAAGATAAAACTCTTTCCGGTTCTTCTTGAACTAAATATGCTTACATGAAGTTTGTCCTCTCTTTTTAAATGTTAAAGCGTCGAATAATGGTATAAATTAAATTCTACAATAAAGTAATATATTTTTTTCATATTTATTAAGGTGATTGATTTAACCAAATGCACGTCCAATTTTGATAAAGTTTTGAATTCTCTGGAAAATCCAGGTTATCTGTCGCTGTAGAAAGAAACATAACTCTAAGATTTAATTTATTGTAACTGATCATGCTTGTGCGTGGTATCTGTGCCACGCCAAATAAACAAAAATGAGCTAAACATAGTTTTACATTTGATAGATTAGGTTTATCGACTGATAACAATAGCTTCGTTTCGTAAACTATGGTTAACAATCGTAAACTATAGTTTACATCTGTAAAACTATATCTAACGGTTGTAAACAACAGATAGCGAATGATAATCTAAGTTTATCTGTCTGCAAATAACGTTAACGTTATCGTGAAACTATATTTATGAGATAAATCATGTTTTGCAATCGCAAATGGTTGTTTTTAGTGCTAAATATAGTTTTACACTTTTGACACATTGGTGATCGCGTTAACTATGGTTCACAGATGTGAAATAGAGATTAACAGCATCAAATTAGGTTTCATAGATATTCAACTAGGTTTATCGACTGTTAATATAGGTAACGGACGCTAAACTATAGTTTACAATAGTTTATTGTTAACCATTGTTTACGCTTCGTAAACTATAGTTAACGATTCGTAAACTATAATTAACGATCCATTTACTATAGTTTTCAACTGTAAAACTTTATCTAACAATTGTAAACTATAGTAAACGAATGATAATCTAAGTTTAACTGTCTGCAAATAACGTTAACGATTGATTTTGCTGATAAATTTAGATTCACATCTGTAAACTATCATTTACATTCGTTAAGTTCAGTTTAGAGTTGTTAATCATAGTTTTACAATCGTGAACTGAACTGAACTGAACTTTATTTATTTTACAACGATTGTTAAGCAAGTTCTACAACTTAAATTAATATCTCTCGTTGGCACGGATGTTAGCGCGAGGGGGTCATTAGTGTGGGAAGAAGCCGGAGTACCCGGAGAGAACCCACGTGTCCAAGCGGTCGACCGCCATACCCTATTACATACAACCACTGTCGATCATGGGGGTTGTATAATATAATATATATAATATAATATCTCAACTCGGGTCGTAGCGGTGAAAAGCGATTGCATTGTCCACTAAGTTACTTGGACACCTCGTGAAACTATATTTATGAGATAAACAAGTTGCTGTCCTTTAAAACAGGACTACAATACGTGGACCATTTGCATGTGTTTCCAACGAAACGTGAAAGCCTTAAGATTATCAGAGATTCCACCGACTCTAGCCCTCTGCTTTTAACCACTAAATTTGTACGTTGTATTACGTATGCATGTATGTATAGTCCTGACTGATTCATACTTCTAAAATAATTATGATCTATCTATGAATGAAGTTTGCGTGTATAGTATCAGGCATTCGCTGAATTCTACTATTTGCGCGTTTTTTACGATTCGCACTACTTTGTTAACTATGCAGTGACAGCTTTGTGTAAATTAAAAATTGCATATTTGATGCATTTGTCTTGAGGCTTAAATTTTTATATAGTGACATATTTATTCAATCATACTTTATAAATGCTTAAAAAATTTAATCGGGAAGTTCTCTAGTCTCACTTACTACATATGTATTCGGAAAACAATAAAACATTGCAAATTATCATGCTACATTGTATTTGATGCATGTTGTAGTTTCGGCATAACATTAACTTATTTTATAATACTGATAGTTCATATCACATGCCAATCATTTCTTTAAAAGGAATACTTTGTTTCTGTAGTGTTTACCGACAACTTTACAATTACAGTGCCTTTCAACTTATGGGTGCATATGGCACGGAATCCCGATCCCGATTAAGATCAACGTGTGCTAGCCTGGTTCCCTGAGCTACCCATTACGCACAGGAACCAGGTTAGCTCATGCGCAGGCTGAATTTTCCCCATAGCATCCGGTTCAACCTCGCTTATTTATTATCTCCGTGGACCTCAGGGTCCACGCAATCATTTTTTGCAATCGCAAATTGTTGTTTTCAGTGTTAATTATAGTTTTACACTTCTGACATAAATGATCACGTTAACTAAGGTTTACAGATGTGAAACATAGATTAACGGCGTTAACTATAGTTTTCTGTCCGTAAACTATATTTTACAACCGTTAAACCTAATTTATCGACTCTGAAACTATGAAAATCTCATTTAAGTGAATTTGGCGTGTCATATGTATCTTGTCACTGCTAAATGTTAAGCTTAGATGTGCCAATAAATATAAATTACACACAAAAGTTCGGAATGTATATGTAACACAGATAGGCAAAATAGGTGGCGCAATAAACAACAATGTTTTATTGCTCTGTAAAGTATCTTGTTTGAAACATGATTTCATTAAAAAAAATTCATCCATTTTTTTTTACAATGAGTTTCATTGCAATGTTTTCAAGAGATTTTGGTTTGTCCAAAGACTTGTACGGTTATGCACATTGTAAAATTATAATACCATTGTAATAGGCTCTTATGGTGGCATATTTCTGCCCACTGCATGCAAGATAAATTATGCTAAAATGCAAGAAGATTATGTTAACATGCAAGATAATTATGTAAGTATGCAAGTTACAAATCTTTTACGAGAACCTGACTTTTATATGGGTAAAATTACTTATTAACGCCCATATCTGACATCATAGATGCAAGATGCAACAAAATTATGACAACATGCGACTTTTTTAAATGCTGACATGCGACTTTTTTATGTGAACATGCGAATTAATTATGCTAAAATGAAATATATTTATGTCAACATGCGACATAATTATGTTTACATACAGGAAATGTATGTCAACGTGCAAAATAATTATGTCGACATGCGACTTAATTATGTCAACATGCAAATTAATTATGTCAACATGAGAGATTATTATGTTCACATGCAAGTTATTCATAACACCATACGGGAAAACTTGCATGTTGACTTTAATATCTTGCATGTTAACATAATTAACTCGCATGTTGACATAAATAAGTCACGTACATTTTAACATAAATAAGTCGCATGTTGACACAATTAACTCGCATGTCAGCAGTAATATCGCTCATGTGAGCATAATTAACTTTCATGTTGACATAAATAAGTCGCAAGTCGATATAAACATGTTGTACATCTGCATAATTATCTCGCATGTCAACATAGATATGGCGTATTTTGTCATTATACCCGCACTTTCTAAAGAAAGTTCGGGTATATTGTTGTTACCCTGTTCCGTCCGTCCGTCCGTCTGTCACGTTTTACTTTCTCAAACTGCTCTTACATCTTATAAACCAGCAAACTGAGCTCTTGGAGTTTGATTTGGGGTATCATGTTGTTTTGTAAAAAGGTTTCAAAAATTCTCTGTTAGTCCTGGGGGTCAAATAATTGGTAAAAAATGACGTTTTTTCACAAAAAACCTTCTTCCTCGAACTCCTCCTACATTTTCAACAGTAGACAAATCATCTCTTGGAATATGTTTTAGGGTATCCTATAGATGCGCAATGAGGTTTCGGAATTTTCAATTTTGTCCTGGGGGTCATTTAATGGCTGAAAAATGACGTTTTTTTTTCTCAAAAAAAAAAACTGGTTTCAAAAACGTCTTTTTTTTGGCAGTAGCCAAATGATCTTCTAGAAAATGATTGGGGGTGTCATATTGAGGCGTGATCAGGTTCCAGAATTTTTTTTTTAGTAAGGGGATCAATGGGCAACAAAAAATGACGTTTTTTCGCAAAAAAAAATATGGTTCCCAGAACTCCTCTTACAACTTTTGGAGTAGCTACGTCATCTCTTGGGATATAATTGGGGCTGTCCTATAGATGTGCAATAAGGTTTTAAAAATTTAAATTCCATCCAGGGAGTCAAATAGTAGCAGAAAATTGACATTTATCACTAAAAAAAACATAGATCCAAGAGCTCCTCTTATGATTTACGGAAAACGGAACGGAATGGAAAATATCATCACGTTTATCGCTTAAAAAGGGTATAGACTGGCCAGAAACGATTTACTTTGTATCTTTTATTTATATCTAATGAATGATTATCAACTTGTTGCTATCTTATTAATATTCATATGAATGTCTATCAATTATAGCATTGTATTCATTCGGCTTTAGTTGAGGACGAAACGGAAAAATCAAATGTATACGAATTGTGAAACATTAACATGATTAAACGAGCAAATTAGCTTTAACTTTTTACTTATTTCTCTTATATGGTATTGCTGGCATATTAGCGTAACGTACGCAGTTAGTGAAAGCGTTAATTATGCGTGTTTTGAGTATTTTTATATTATTTTCAAATATGATGTACATGTATATACTTACATCAAAATTGAATTTTCCGTGTTCTAAACGATCTTTTGTCATACAGACGATACAGTATCATTGAGATGGAAGAAACGAACCGTAGGACTGACGACATTAAAAATTAAAATACAGTTAACATTAAAATACCCGGTAATTTGTGAAACTAGTAATTTGTGAAACTAGTATTTTTAGCAATGCAATTTTGTTTACGTTTGCATTACAAAGCATGCAGTTGTTTATTCCAGCAGCTATATACATATGATCCGAATAGAGAGCTCTAGACGTTGCCTGGTTTGATTTTCCGATTGTATATTGGGACTATAGTCTGTCGATCCCAAAATATTCATGCAGCACATTTGGACGATTTATAATGGAAAATGTTGACATCTTTTCTCCATTTGGAAGTCACTCAGAAGACCTTGCACAATTTTTCAACACTATCATCCGGGTCTGTTAAAATGCATCATCTCTTGGGATATAATTGGGGCTGTCCTATAGATGTGTAATAAGGTTTTAAAAATTTAAATTTCACCTGGGAGTCAAATAGTAGCAGAAAATTGACTTTTATCACTAAAAAAAACCCCATATATTCAAGAACTCCTCTTATGATTTAATGGATAGACACATCATATCTTGGGATATGATAGGGACTGTTCTATAGATGTGCAGTAAGGTTTTAAAAATTTTAATTTCAACCAGGGAGTCAAATAGTAGCAGAAAAATGACGTTCAACACTCAAAAAAAAAAACATAGATCCTAGAACTCTTCTAATGATTCAATGGATAGACACATCATATCTTGGGAAATGATAGGGACTGTTCTATAGATGTGCATTACGGTTTTGAAAAATTAAATTTAACCCTGAGGCCCATTACCTACATACTGTTTGATGCCCTTAAAGGATCAAGAAAATATATGGTTAAGGGGTGGGGATCTCAACCGTTTTCAAGATATTCGTGCACTTCCTATTCGAGGTGGGTCACGACCACCCATGGGGCCCAAGACCTACATACAGTTTGATGCCCGTTGACGCAAAGAACAAGAATATATGTGGTTAAAGGATGGGGATCTCAACTGTTTTGAAGATATTAAGGGACTTGCTGTTCGAGGGTGGTCAGGACCACCCACAGGGCCCATGACCGACATAACATTTGATGCCCCTTGACATCAGAAACAAGAATAAATATGGTTTAGGGGTCATGATTATAACAGTTTCTGAGATATATGATAATTTCCAATTCCTGGGGGGTGGGGATGACCCCAAGGGTCAGATCTAATAAACCGTTTATATTGCCAGTAACAGTCAATATATGATTATGAAAACCCTATATTATTATCTTTGTCCGTTTTCAAGTTACCATTTACAATAGAGTCTAGGATTCTTCCTACAAGGTTCAATGTTAGACCCTTTTGACCCCCCCCCCCCCCCAGAAAGTGGTTATCTAACCCAAAATGAGAAAAATCAAACCAGGGTGCACAACTAGATATGCAGGCCTATCGTATCCTAGAGTTTTGTACAATTCTGTTCAGCCATCTCTGAGAACCAAGTTCAGAGCGGGAAAGAAGAAAAAGAAGAAGACGAAGAATAATAATACATGTAATAAGAACCGAACAAAAACAATAAGATTCCAAATTTCATTCGGGAGACTTAAGAATAAAGATTAAATAGAGATAGGATCATCAAACATCAATAATTTAAAGATAATTGACAATTTCTAATCCTAAGGGGGTCAGAATGACCTCTTAGGGTCATGACTTAATGACTTACATGCCAAAATGATCTGATGCGCAATGATCTAAGGAGGAATAATATCTTTGGATTAAGGTGGGGATCTCAATGGTTTTTATGATATTTGATAATTTCAGGAAGAGCACTTGGGATCATGAACTACATACCATCTGAAATGCCTTGAACAAAGAAACAATAATATATGTTCATGATATATGATTCAATTTAGGAACCCAGATATAGATCAATAATCTATGTTTTGTAATGCTTCCTATGTATATATACATATATTAGTTTGTGTTTTGGTCTTCAATTCATGTTCATGACTGTAGTATGGCTTAGTCTTATTTTAAATTACATTAAAAAATTGTCAAATATATGACTTGGAACCCCCACCCCCAAACAAACTCAAATATAATTTGGGAATTTGGGGTCTAAAAAGTTTTATAGACTGGTAAAAAATGGTAATCTTAAAAAAAATTACATTACACCTTGCATAATTGACAAATGATCTCATGAGATACATGTAAGATCAGGAGTCCTATTTCTTCCTTGGGATCAATAACTAATATTCAATGACAAGTTCAAATTAATAACAATAAATTATTCAAATTATAAATGTTTACACGCCACATCCATTCCCCCCCCCCCCAAACCAATCAAACCTGGTTCTAAAGTTTCAGTCTTCTTACATTCTTACATGTGTACAGTAGCAAATTTTAAATAATTTCTTGATAGCTTTTTCTCTCCTAATGCACATTAACATTTTGGAAATTGCTTGATTCAATTTTTATGATTAAGAAACAAAATGTTATATGCATGTGTATTCGCCTATTTGGGGCAATTGTAAAAGTCTCCTTAACAAAGCAGTGTCATCATTAGGCTAGGAATTACCCACATGGACCAAACACTACATATGAATAAGATAAAAATACTTTATTATTTCTAGTTTTCAAAAGTTAACAAAATATGCAATGTATCATCATTTTCTATTTCATAAGGGGGGGGGGGGGGGGTTAAAGACAACATCTGGGGGTCATGTATTTTACACCATTTGATGTATCATAATGACATTAGAAGTATATATTTTGTATTTTCCTGTTTCATGGGGTCAGAACAGTCCCATAAGGTCATGGCCTACATCGTATTTGATGCATTATTAAATACATTAAGAAAGAAATACTCCTTCCTTCCTTCCTATTATAACTCATTTAAAAATGAAAAGTCTCTACACTTACTTACATGTAATACACAAATTTTATTAGAAATTGTTTATACAAGGCCAATATGGGGTCAACTCAATAGTGTTAGTCTGACAAATGAAAAAATAATTTTTGCAATTAAAATGTCAGAAACTATAAAAATGTGATATGATAGGTAACGATGATAAGCCAATCTAAATATAAAAAGATGGTGAAATGATAAGATTGTGTACAAATACCACATATAACATGCATCGGACATCGGCTATCTGGCTGAACCTGTCAATCAAATTTCGAGTATTTGATTTCGTTGGATGGTGATGCGCCTCTTTTATTTAAACAGCAAAATGAAACGAATTGACTTTAAAGCAGTCGGAATCAGTATCTAATAGTATTATTTGAATTATATAAAATCCAGCGATTTTGAAAAAGAGTAAAAAATGTACCGTTCGTGCACATACATGTAATATGAAATGCGAGAGAAGAAAATTGTTTGGAATCCCGATGAAAAAATAAATCAATGATTAGAAATTTCATTATTTGACTCTTGTTAACTTGATTTACGGAAAATAACAAGGAGATGTTTTAACACAATAATTACAATAAACGTGTACAAGCATTTTAACCACGAAATCCGTATGCATAGTACTTATTAAAAATAGTTAGAAGCAAATACGCCGTTATACAAATGTTAGGTCCGAAACACTCTGTATGTATAATGAAATTAGGCATACAAAAAATTGAACAAATTGAATAGGGCCATACGATTAACAGACTACCCCAATTCAAGTTATGCACAGTCACAATATCTACGAAATCAATGATTATAATAACCTACTCAGTATTTTTCGACGTAATACGCGACTTGTGCACTGCAACTTTTACTCTATTTATGATTTTTTTCTTCACGTTATTGCAAGACCGCCGGGGGAAAAAATAACGTCATACAACGGCAAATGACGTAAAGCTGCTACAACGTCACAATCAGCGTAATGGGGAAAAAGTTATAATAACTCGTTCTAAAATTAAGAAAAAAAAAATTGATTGACTTTATGCATCAATTGTTTATTCTTTATCGTTTATTATGTCAGATCAAAAATAGTGCGACTTTTTGAAAATTTATTTCAAGCTCCGTAATCTACCGAGCTAATCCCGGAAAATCCCGAGCTCTCTGGCTCAATTGTACATCGGATACCTTAAACTCTTTATAACAAAATAATTTAATTCTGGTTGTAACGCGCTTTCTGATTGGCTAAAAAATCATTTTACATCGTATAAAGAATGTTGCCTACGTAATAGTAAGACTAACGTCAAAAACGTATCCATACGCCTGACGTTACGTTTGAATTTTGTACAATATTACGTCATTTTAAAGGTTAAATGATCGTTTTTATCTACAATGAAGTGTAAAAAAATTAAATTATAAGCAATGAATTCAATATTTATTAGTTTTATACGATATAAAATGGTTTGAAACAGTTTACGCTTTTTTATAAACCGCTTCGAATTCATTCCTTAAATAATCACAATCGAAATGAACGATAATAATTGATGTTATTTAACTTTATAAATGGTTATTTTGTATTGTAATGTATAAATGTTAAATGTCATGTATTTTATGTCGGTAAAACGTAATCATATAATTATTATGAGATAAAATGCGCCAAGTTAGTTGACGCTTATGACGTTGACGTTGTCAACGTCTCAGCATCAACATTACAAGTGAGGGCGTAAAAAGACGGTGTTTTGAAAGCAAAGTTCAGTTGACGGTGAAGAGCAACTCGCTTGACAGTGGTATGTATTGACATTACCAAGTCTTTTAGCTATTAGTAAGTTAATACAACTTTTGTATTAGGACGTCCTGGATTGGTTCGCCGCTATACTTATTGGAGTTAATAACGTTGTACCAACCGTACTGTATAATAGTGATAATAATTATACGTGTCTTTATATGGAACCATTCTTTTGTTGCAATAAATGGTAAAAACTTTATACGGAGTATTTATATTAGTTTCGGCAAATTGAATTTAAAAGAATCAACGATTTCTATAAACTGTGACCAAATTTAATTCTTTTTGAACCTTGACGCAAGTTAATAATTAAACAGCGACCCATAATTAAGTTTAAGCATTTACCCCTACCCTCGGTTCGTTACATATGTGGTAGCGGTGGGATCAGCTGTTTAAAAACTGCAACACTTTTACAATTACGACGATGTCAAGGAACGAAGAAGAAGTTATGGAGGAAAACGATCATATTGAAGAACCTCACCAAGGACAATTTATCGATGGTACCCCAAGTAGAGAAGTTCTTTTACGGGTCAATAACAATAACGACCAAAGCATAATAGGCGATAGTACCAGTGTAAACCCATGTGCGCAAAATAGTTTGCGCGTGATTCTCGACGAAATAAAATCTTTGAAATCACAAATGAACTTGTTACAAAATCAAGTAAAACCAACAAGTGATGACAAACGATCGACAGACCAAAATAATGTGCGTTTTGGCTTCAATACCATGTACGAGGACGAACATACGCACAACGCATACCAGCCGTACAGAACCACATCCATGCCGAATTCGTACGATGAACCTCTAACTATGATTATTCCAGAACAAGTTCGTCATATCAAATGACATCAAGAAGTTCTATTAATCACGGGAACGACGAATTTCGCCCAATCATGCGTCCATTTGAAACTATCCAAGAGAGAACGCACGATCGTTATGAACACGACGTACCTTACGATGGCTACTCAAGACGAGCACCGGAACCCAAATTCAGACGAATACAGGAACTGAGAGGAAGAAAACCGGTGTAATGAAGAATAATGACCCCCGTAGAATAATGACCGGGGGTCATTTTTCGACGTAGAATAATGACCCCCCGGTCATTATTCTACGGAGAAAAATGACCCCCGGTCATTATTCTATGTAGAAAAATGACCCCTTTGCCTGAAGAATAAGTGTCATTTTCATAAAAATGAGCACACTCCACATGAAGAAAAGTGACCCCTGTAGAATAATGACCCCCTTGTAGATTAAAGTTTTTTCAGTATATTTTTTTATTATTTGTGAAATAGTCTGTACATTATTGTAATTTTACTGCTGCAGTTAACAGAAAGTGACAGAAATTATAATTCATATTTAAATAAACTTAAAGTGAAAAAAGGGGTATATCTTAGAAAATAAAAATCCTTCCGTTATAACAAGACATTGACGTATTGCATCGGGGTATATGGTTGTCATCTTAAACGGGCATGGTCACGATTTTAGTCAAAACTTATTTTTCCGATTTTAATGTTCACTTAAAGATGGCAAACTTGTTACTTATTTATTTTTGAAAACTAACTTCAGACTGGAAAAGTATTTAACTACATTAAGACCTGAATACAGAATGCCAATCTGTAGACTGCGGATATCGGCGCATAGACTTTTTATTGAATCGGGCAGATTTAATAACACACCTAGAACAGAAAGAATATGCAAAAGTTGTACACTTAATAAAATTGAATATGAAGAACATTTTATTATTTATCCAATGCAGCAAATTTACAAAAGAAAGAGAGGAACTATTTGATTTAATTTCATCTAAAGCAAAACATTTTACTAGTTTAGAAGATAAACAAAAATTATTTTGGATTCTAAACTGTGAATAATTAGATATATTAAACTCTGTTGGTAAATTTTTATAAAAGGCATTGCCTTAATTTGTATTTCCTTTTCAAATATTGGTTTTTTATTTTTTCAGTCATACGATAAACTATTTCAAATTTGTATGTGCATTTGTATCTTGACATATTTATGTATGGTGTTGAACATAAATATATAGAAGACACTGTATTGAATGTATGGAAACACACACACATATATATATATAAATAAATATATATATATATATATATATATATATATATATATATATATATATATATATATATATATATAATCCAAAATTTTTTTTTCATATATATATATATATATATATATATATATACATATATACTATTTATTTGATCAAGTCTGTCTTAGCTCTTTCAATCATCCAGCTCTTTCTCTCTTGTATATGTTTATTGAATGTTTTATGTTCATTGGATGTTGTATATGTCAAAAGTCTTCATGTTGCCCCTTGAGGGCCCTTAATTGGTTAAGAAATTGAATTGAATTGAATTGTTCACAATGCTTCAGTAAGGCATTTTTAATAGGCAACCAAAATTTGAGTGTCATTCGTTGAGTTATAAGCAAGTTACAGAGCTTACTATTCTTTGCTATGTAAACAAATTAAGCTTTTGTTTACATTTTGAATGTTGATGTGAAAATTCCAATTTTAGACCTAATGAATGTGTAACCTAAGGAACTGTTTATTTATGCTTAAAATGAATAAGAAGATAGACACATCAGCTTGAAACATTTTTTTTATACTGGTATATTGAACCTATATAAACGACAACAGAACACGAACCTTGTTTACATGACGAAGAATTGTGAGTCCTGTATCTTGCCTATAACTTTACAACTGACCCTCAAATTCCATTTGATCAGTAGAAATGCTTTCCTTAAGCATTGTAAATAATGAAAACAGAAAAATAGAATTTGACCAAAATCGTGACCATGCCCCATTAACAATTACATTTACATATATCGATAGGGCCACTTTGACCTTAGGGCGAAGATGCTAAGTTGCAAAGGCGATTGTGTGAAGGCGAAGTAGCAAAAGTGCGAGGATGCGACGACGAAGAGCGAAGATGTGATGCCTAAAGTGCGAAGGTGCGAAGGCGAAGGAGCGATACTAGCTACTATCGCTCCTTCCCAACTTCGCAGTTTGGCCTTCGCATCTTCGCACTTTCGCCTTCGCCTTTTTTGATTGCATTCAGCAAGTCTCGGTCGATTACATAGAATTTAATGCAGGCACCGTACTTGCCAAGGTTTTCCGATTAATCCAGGCTATTATTGGTACGCATGCGCTAGGCCATCGCGCTTAATATGAATGTTTATAAATTTATAAATTTATTTGGTGTGTACATGTGACATATATGTTTACCAGTTCTGGCTATGCCTAATCATTATATAGTCCACATAAAATTTAATTTCCACCATAATGTATACATATGCACTTTCAGACTCGTGTCACTTACCAGCTGTCTGTTTACCGTGGACCAAACACAGTAACATTCTAATTTCATTATGCGACACTCCTTGTTCATGCATGGATCTAGAGGGAGAGAGGGGGTCCGCGCCCCCCCCCCCCGGAAAATTTAATATTAATAATTTCACGCAGTAAAAGGGGAGAGGGGGTCCTGACCCTATCCCCCTGGATAATTTAATTTTATTAATGTTATAAAAATCAAATTTCTAAAATATGCCTCTGAACCCTAAAACGATAGAGAGCTCCGCAATTATAAAACATAGGTGATCAAAGATTACAAAGCTCACCAAGACGAGGCATCACCTTAATGAGGCATCAACTTAATGAGACCACATTTATCATATTATATGAAAACCATCCTTTATTATCTTGGATATTCATGGATTCTTCGCCTCGCCATCTATGAGATTGATCAACCCAATATATTTCCGTAGTAAGTCAGTAACTAACCTAATAAGTAACAATATTGTATAAAATAGTATGATATTGTATTGTATGATATTGTATCATGTTTGATAAATAATATGATATTGTATTATATGATACAATATAATTTGATACAATATTGTATCATATCGAATGATACAATATCATGGGATAAAATAAAATATTATATAATACAATTATATTATACATATTGTATCATATGATACAATAATATATATAACAACATCATAAAATACAATTTCATGTGATATGATAACATATCATATAAACCAATATCATATTATACAATATCGTATGATATAATATTTTATATTGTTATACTTTCATGTTAAATACTGAAATCTGATTGGTTAAGACGCAGTTCATAATCCTTTCTATTACCCTCAGCGTTAGAAACGCACTTAGCAACGGGTAACATTTAAAATTGTTACATGCGCGAAAATTATGCGCGTACTGTTCGCCGTATAATTCACGTTATTCCTATATGAAAGCAGTAAAATTTTCTTAAAAATTAAGACATTCAGTATAACAAAATAAATAGTGCCTGTTTGGGAGGATAACGTTGAAATTGACACCCCTCGAAAACCATTGTCAACCTCCGCTTCGCGTCGGTTGACAATGGTTTTCTCGGGGTGTCAATTTCAACTGTTGCCCTCCCAAACAGGCACTATATATATAATATTACAATATCATATATTCAATTTCATTTGATAACATATGGTATTATATTTTCTCCTATTAAACAATAGTGTTTCATATCATACAATACTATATCATAGGAATCATGTTATATCATTTAGCAACAACCTCTTCTATCTATCTATCAAGCAGGTTTGAGTGAGGTAGGAGATTTCTATAGCATCCTTGATAATGGAGATCAGGCTCTGCATCTGAAGCAACCTCTGCCTTTCATTTATAATATAGTTAAATCAACTTTGCAAGCTATCATCTATAAAACATGTGACTTGTTCCAAAAATCTAAACCTCATCAAGCATCATAAACCTATGGTTCAGATTTAGCATTCAAGCCTGTCAGATGCATCAGTATCATAAGACGCACCATCCATGCAAATTTGGTGAAGTTAGGACCAGTAATAACTACGATATCATCATCAGAGGACACTAGCAATTAAAACTTTACCTCCTCCAGCATCCCCAACCTATGGCTCAGATTCAGCTTCCATGCCTGTTAGGTGCATCAGTATCATAAGACACACCATCCATTCAGGTTAGGTGAATTTAGCAATTTTGGTGAAGATAGGACAAGTAATAGCTTAGATACAGGAGCTGCAACAAAAACTTTAACCAGCTCCGGACGCCGACGTCGGGGGTATAGCATTAGCTCCCCTTGACTTCGTCTCTGTGAGCTAAAAAGGCGAAAGCGCGAAGATTCGAAGGCGAGAGTGCGAAGTTGCAAAGGCGTAGCGATAGTAGTATCACTTCTTCGCCTTCGCAACTTAGCTGTTTCGTCTCCGCATCTTCGCGCTTCGCCGTCGCATCTTCTCTATTCTTCATATTGTTCATGAATTATACTTGCATTTAGGATTTTCATTATTACTTTGGACACAATAAAGATCGTGTGATCAATATCAAGGGGGGGGGGGGGTATAAACCCCTAACATGGGCCCTAACCTCTTATCAACGTTTTTAGAAACAATCTTTTCTTATTATAATCGATCAGTGTTTATCATCTATTAAGATTTACTATAGTCAGGTACTCTTCACACATTTGCTATAAAAGAATAAAGTCTATTCATGATCACAAATACAACATTACAACAAATGTTTAGAATATTGATTTTCATGTATTATGTAGAAGAAAACAAAACTAACGCAAAATGATTTTTTAAAAATATCTTTCCTCAAGAAATGTAAATAAGAAGTATTCATATTCATACGTTACCTGCCCCCTTAATCTTTTTCCATAAAGATATATTCATGTATCATTCTAAGATTGACAATTCATTCACCAATGAATATTGCTTAATAAATTATTACAACAATTATTTTTTCATGGCTATTGTTCGTAAATTATCACACAATACCCTCAATGTGTATGAATCTTTCTTTATTTGTGTCATTTCGTGTGCTTGCTACGGATATAAAAAACTATATATAGCGATTTATTTACGGGACGACCTATTTCTTTTCTTTACAGGGGGGTCATTTTTCTATGGGGGTCATTTTACTTCATGTTTGATATGAAGAAAAATAACCCCTGGGTCTTTTTTCTTAAGAAAAATCCAATTATTCTTCAGCTAGGGGGGGTCATTATTCTACGTTGAAAAATGACCCCCGGTCATTATTCTACGGGGGTCATTATTCTTCATTACACCGGCAACATTTGATGGTACTATGAATTGGAACGATTACGTAGTACATTTTGACATGATCGCTGAACTCAACCACTGGAACGACGAAACTAAAGCACTAGAGTTAGCTACGAGTCTACGGGGACCGGCATTAAGCGTTTTGAGTGATCTAAGACCAGAATATCGATATAGTTTTCGTAACCTCGTTTCTGCACTATCGGCAAGATTTGAACCAGAAAATCAGAAAGAGATTTACAAGACACAATTAAAGAGCCGAGTACAGAGGAAAAATGAATCTATCACAGAATTGATGCAAGATATCAAGCGACTTGTAAGGATGGCTTACCCAAACGCACCCCTCGATTTCCGCGATCAGATAACCAAGGATTCGTTCATTGAAAGTTTAAATGAGCAAGAGATGGAATGGTCAGTGTTCCAAGGGAGACCTAGAAATTTAGAAGATGCAGTACGACTAGCATTAGAATATGAGGCATTTCAACAAGCTCGCGGAAGACGAAACAGAATCGCAGTACGTATGCAGAGAGAAGAACCGATGGATGCAAATATCATAAATGATGCACACCAAATAGCTCTCATCAGCCAGAACACAGAAAGAAGTTCAACAAGAAAGTTCAATGTTTCTACTGCAAGAAAGATGGTCACATCAAGAGTGAATGTAGGTTACTACAATGACACCAGGAAGCAGAGAAAAACAAGAATCAAAGAAAATCGGGTCACACCAACAGCGTAGTGACCAAAGTACCAGAGAACCAGGAAAACGTGAAGTAGTTGACGCCAGCGGCCTAACGTCAACTACACAACAAAAAGGACCAAAAATTTTAGAAATAAAGGGATCAAGTAATAACTCATTAACACTTGATGTCTTTGTTTACAATTTGAAAATAAACTCTATCATTGACACTGGTTCGTCTATCACAGTAATTCATTCAAAGAAATATTATGAAATAGACAAATGTATGAGACCAAAGTAAGAGCCAAATTATAGTAATTTAAGAATGGCAAATGGTGACCTTGTTGTCCCAGAGGGTCAGACTGTACTACAATTCAAAATCAAAGGGGAAATAATCGAACACAGAACAATAGTTGCTGACATTGATGCACAAATGATACTAGGCTTTGATTTCTTCAGAGAACATAATTCTCAGTTACACCTAGGGGAAGGAACTCTTACACTTGGTGACCAGACGCTAGTATGCGACACTGTCAGTGATCAAAGTAATGTGTTCAAAATTTCTATTCAAGAGACTTTATCTATTCCCCCAAGAAGTGAGATGATAATTGAAGGGAAAGTTCCCCCAAATCTAAATGATAAAGAACTCCTCATAGATGGAACGAAACGTGACCTTCAACAGTCCGGATTATTAGTTGCAAGATGTCTAGTTAAACCCAAAGAATGTAAGGTACCCATTCGTGTCATAAATGTAAGTGACCAAGAGCTGAAAATTTACTAAGATACTTCTGCAGCTATAGCTGAAATAGAACCAAATGTAAGTGAAGTACAAACCAAGAATGACACCAACATAGAGCCAGCTGTAGACACAAGCTTTACAAATTATATGAAACCATTATGGGACTCTTGTACCAAGAACCTTTCTAAGGAACAACAAGAACTGGTAAGGGATCTTTTGCAAAAGCACATTAAAGTATTCGCAAAGTCAAAGACAGACCTAGGGAAGACAAATATTGTGTCCCACAAAATTAACACAGGAGACGCAAGACCAATCAAACAACAGCCTAGACGGATACCTCTTCATAAGAAAGAAGCAGCAAGAGAGGAAGTGCAGAGAATGCTTAAAGCAGGAATTATAAAACCATCCTCTAGCGCATGGAGTGCACCAATTGTATTGGTAACTAAAAAGGATGGTAGCATTCGATATTGTATCGATTACCGGAAACTCAACGAAGTAACGCAAAAAGATTCATACCCTCTAGCACGTATAGATGACTCACTTGATGCATTAAGGGGATCACAATGGTTTAGTTGTTTAGACCTAGCAAGCGGTTACTGGCAAGTAACGATGGATCCTAAAGATAAAGTAAAGACAGCATTTGTTACCACACATGGTTTTTACCAATTCAAGGTCATGCCATTCGACTTATGTAATGCGGCAGCCACATTTGAGAGACTAATGGAAAATGTATTAGCGGGTCTGAACTTCGAAATTTGTCTCTTATATATCGACGACATCATTGTTTATTCCAAAGATTTCCACAGCCATGTAAATCATCTAGATGTAGTACTGCAACAATTACAAGAAGCTGGATTAAAGGTTTCTCCCAAGAAGTGTGATTTCTTCAAAGACCAGGTAGCTTTCCTTGGTCACATATTTAGTCAAGAAGGGATATCAACCTCTCCAGATAAAGTGAGCGCAATTAAGGAATGGCCTGTACCAAAATCAGTCACAGATGTGCGAAGTTTCTTGGGTACATGTTCATACTATCGAAGATTCATAAAGCAGTTTATAGATATAGCCCGACCTCTACACAAACTGACAGAGAAAACAGAAAAGTTCAGTTGGACCCCTCAGTGTGACGAAGCATTTAAAAACCTAAAGATAGCCCTCACTTCAGTGCCTAACTTAAGATACCCAAACCTGAACTTACCCTTTGTGTTAGACACAGATGCTAGTGCATTTGCTATGGGTAGAGTTCTATCTCAGATAGAGGATGGAATAGAGAGACCTATTGCATACTTTAGCAAGTCATTTAATAAACCAGAAAGAAACTACTGTGTTACTAGACGAGAACTTCTAGCAGTAGTGAGTTCAATAAAACATTTCCATCATTACTTATATGGAAAAGACTTTCTGGTCAGAACTGATCATGGAGCATTAACTTGGCTCCTTAACTTCAAAAACCCAGAAGGACAAGTAGCCCGCTGGCTAGAGGTACTACAAACATACAACTTCAAGATTGAACATCGATCAGGAAAACAGCATGGTAATAGTGATGGACTAAGTCGTCGTCCATGTTCACCTTGTATTCACTGTGATAAGAAATAAATAAATTACCAGAGCATAGAACCTGAAAGTAATCCAATACTGAAATTAAGAGAAGATCAAACGAGCACTCAAAATTGGTACATGACGTGACGAAGTCACCAGAAGATCTACAAAAAGAGCAGAACACAGACCCATCATTAGCCAAAATCATCAAGTGGAAGTTGGAAGATAGAAGACCAACCTAGCAGATTGTTGCAAAAGAGTCAACAGAAGTTAAAACATACTGGTCGCAATGGAAACGCCTAATTATAAGAAACGGCGTGCTTTACAGGACATGGGAAAAAACGAGCAAACCTATCACCAGATAGTGGTACCAAGGGCCTGCGTCACTGAAATAATGAAGCTAGTGCATGACAACCCCACAGGTGGACACTTGGGAGTAGCCAAAACCACCGAGAAAATCCGGGAGAGATTCTACTGGGCATCCTCTAGAGAGGAATTGGTGAAGTATATTAGATGCTGTACTATATGTGAGGCACGGAAGAATCCGTCAAGGGCAGCAAGAGGAAAACTTGGTCAGTATCTAGTTGGTGAACCTCTGGAGAGGGTAGCCATAGACATCCTTGGTCCTTTACCACGGACTGAGAAGGGTAACAAGTACATTGTTATCATTTCTGACTACTTCACAAGATGGATAGAGGCATATCCAGTAAAAAACCAGGAGGCAATAACCATAGCAAAGGTTTTTACAGAAGAATTTATCTTGAGGCATGGAGTTCCACTCCAGGTCCACACTGATCAGGGCAGGCAATTTGAGTCAACATTATTTCAAGATTTGTGCAAGATGTTGCGAATAGAGAAAACAAGAACTACACCATACAACCCTAAGAGCGATGGATTGGTCGAGCGATTTAATCGTACCCTGGAAGACATGATTAGCAAGTACGTTCAACCAAACCAAATGAATTGAGATGAAGTTTTACCTTTGGTGATGCTCGCATACAGATCTTCTGTGCATCAGACCACAGGATACAGTCCAGCCAAATTAAATCTGGGAAGAGAGTTGAAACTACCAGTTGATCTTGTGTATGGTCATCACCCAGGGGAAGACCAGTTATATGAAAATTACCACGACTTTGTCGAGAAAATGAAAACCAATATAGGAGTCATCCACGAAAAGGTCAGGCAAAAATTGATTGAAGTAAATGAAAATCAGAAAAGAAAATATGACACCAATACAAATCAAAAGCAGTATACACCTGGACAACATGTATGGATCGCGTCTAAAGCCAGAACCATTGGACAGGACCTTACATAGTACTTGGCGCTGTATTCGACCTCGTGTACAAAGTCAAAAGGTCAAAAACGGAAAAACCAAAATATATTCACCATGATCAGATGAAATTATTCCGAAGTGAAATAAATGAAAATAAATTCCAATAAAGCGCGTTCGATAAAAACAGTTATAATTTATTTTTGTTTAAAATTGTGCGTGAACCAATCCAGTGACCTTTGTTTCTGATAACATTTCATAATATAACCAACGGAGAAAAATAGTGATGATTGTGAGGTGATAATAACTTTAATTTTTTCAGTACCAATGATATTGTCTTGTAAGACCTGCTTCAGGATGTACACTACATGGCGCCAACTTAGCAGGCACATCAGAGATAAGCATGACAGCCAACCAGTATTGTGCAAATACTCCCAGTATGGATGCGTTTAAGCAATGTCAAGATCAAGAAAGAGCCAATTACTTGCTCATGAAGCAAAGTGCAAGTATTACCCAGTCAATGGTGGACCAACTAGAAACCATAGAATTCATCCAAGAGTTGAGAGAGATATGCCAGGGACACCAGTTCAGGATGAGCGGCCTATAATCCAACCGCCTGAGCTACCTACCACCCCGTCACCGAGGTCCTGCATAGCGTTATTCAAGACCTCCTCACCTCTGCTTTCTCCCTTAGCTCAATCGCAACAGCCAAACCATATTCAGGATCAAGAAATGCGGGAGATTGACGCACCAGCAACTATCATCAGCTCCGTGAATGGGATGAACAAGACAAATGAAGAATGGAGAGATCTGCAACCTATGGATAAGGAACAGGAAGGAACAAATGTCTATGACCACCTCCATCTGGACCCAAGATTTTTCTTCTTGGGGGCTCCTACCAATTGCGTTCCTTCTGGTATCGTACATCGACCACAACTAAATGTAGAGCAACCCAGACGGAGGAGACCATCAACTCATCTTCATCTGCGAGACGTGATGCACAAACTCAGTGTTCCGTCCACTTGCAACTTGCTGATTGAGTGAACCAAGTAGAAACGAGGACGTTTCAATTAAGAGGGGGGTAATGTTACGATTCCTGGGTTGAGACTATATCATCATTTGTTTTAATTATCTGTGTGTTGTTGTGACTTACTTGTTTTATTTACATGGTTATATAAATCCTTTTATTCCATTGGAATATAGACTTGTTTACTTTCTTTCGGACTAACCGCCATGCCTGCGGTATATTACGGACTTTGAGCCCGATGTTTAAAACTATTTAAACTCTTTATAACAAAATAATGACAATCGAAATGAACGATAATAATTGATGTTATTTAACTTTATTAATGGTAATTTTGTATCGTAATGTATAAATGTTAAATGTCATGTATTTTATGTCGGTACAACGTTATCATATAATTATTAGAGAGGTTGAGATTTCAAACGTGTACTAGTACGTGTACGTGAACTAGGGGAATCACCTAAATTCTTCGCGTATTACGTCATTATTTTTTGTGACGACATGGTTTCTACACGTTCTCTAAACTTGTAGAGTGTCGTCTACACGTAATTACAAACGTGTAGCTTTTTACAACAAATAAAATCTTATTGATGAGTGAGTGTATTCTTGTGATACATAATATAGATTTTTAAACTTCATTGCATGAAAATTGATAAGAAATTTACCATTTAATTGGAATTAACTAAATAAATTCATGTCACAAAACTGCGTCGATTTACGTACACATTTATATCCTACAAGTTAAGAAATCTCAACTGATAAATTACAAAAACGTGTACGTGTAGTTTTAACACACGTAAGAGTACCCGTACACGTTTAAAATCTCAACCTCTCTATTATGAGATAAAATGCGCCAAGTTAGTCGACGCTTATGACGTTGACGTTGTTAAACATGAAGAAAAATGACCCCCATAGAAAAATGACCCCCCCTCTCCCATAAATAGAAATTGGTTACACCTTATCCGAGATATGACTTTGAAATTACTTAATTTTTCACTCTGTTCAACTGATTTTGAAGTTATAACACCGAATTTGTAAATACATCGCTGTATATAGTTTTTCAAATTCGTAGCAGGCACACACAAAACACTCTTACATTGCCATAAATTGATTGATAAATCTCTCATTGACATACGGCGGGAAATAACGCAAATAAAGAAAGATTCATACACAATGAGGATATTGTGTTATAATTAACAAACAATAATCATGAAAAAATAATTGTTGTAATAATATTAGCAATATTCATCGGTGAATGAATTGTCAATCTTAGAATGATACATGTATATATCTTTATGGAAAAAAACTAAGGGGACAGGTAACGTAGGAATATGAATTCTTCTTATATACATTTCTTGAGTAAAGCTATTTTAAAAAAATCATTTTGCGTTAGTTTTTTTTTCTACGTAATACATGAACATCAATATTCTAAACATTTATTGTAATGTTGTATTTGTGATCATGAATAGACTTTTTTCTTTTAGAGCAAATGTGTGAAGAGTACCTGACTATAGTAAATCTTAATAGATAATAAACACTGATCGATTATAATAAGAAAAGATTGCTTCTAAAAGCGTTGATAAGAGGTTAGGGCCCATGTTAGGGGTTTATATCCCCCTTGATTTTGATCACACGGTCTTTATTGTATCCAAAGTTATTAATGCTCATACAAACTATTGATGCATTATTCATCTTGATATTAACTAAACTTACTAAAGTATGCCGACGATAAAGTAAAATATATTTTCTGTACAAGTGCTCTCAGTACTTTGAAATATTCGTTAAATTATTTCTTATTATCTACTATCGCTTTTTCGCCTTTGCATCTTAACACTCTCGCCTTCGAATCTTCGCGCTTTCGCCTTTTTAGCTCACCGAGACGAAGTCAAGGGGAGCTGATGCTATACTCCCGGCGTCGGCGTCCGGAGCTGGTTAAAGTTTTTGGTGCAATTCCTGTATCTAAGTTATTACTTGTCCTATCTTCACCAAACTTGCTAACTTCACCTAACCAGAATTGATGCTGAGTCTTATGATATGCACCCGACAGGCATGGATGCTGAATCAGGGCCATAGGTTGGGGATGCTTGAGGAGGTAAAGGTTTTAATTGCTGGTGCCCTCTGATGATGATATCTTACTAGTTATTACTGGTCCTAACTTACCAAACTTGCATGGATGGTGCGTCTTATGATACTGATGCACCTGACAGGCTTAAATGCTGAATCTGAGCCATAGGTTTTTGATGCTTGATCAGGTTTAGTTTTTCGGAACAGGTCACATGTTTTATAGATGATAGCTTGCATAGTTGATTTAACTATATTACAAATGAAACACAGATGTTGCTTCAGCTGCAGAGCCTGATCTCCATTATCAAGGATGCTAAAGAAATCTCCTACCTCACTCAAACCTGCTTGATAGATAGATGTGGTTGTTGTTAAATGATATAACATGATTCCTATGATATAGTATTGTATGATATGAAACACTATTGTTTAATAGGATACATTATAATACCATATGTTATATTGTAAAACGTTATATGATTCGATATAATATTGTATCATTTTTTTATGATATGATATATCATGATATTGTTCTGCATAATATTGTATATCATGATACAATATTGTATAATATTATATTGATTTATTAATCAATTATTTAATCACATGATACTATTACATATGATATTGCAATTTATAATATTGCTACCTAAGATATAATATTGTATATTCTATGATATTGAATCATACAGTATTGTATGTTATTACCTAATCAAAGGGATTTTGTTGCTTTATTACAAATCAAATATTTGCGTCTATTTTGAACTCCCGGTCAATAGACTGCGATCTATTAGACCGCCAGTCAATAGACTGCGATCTATTGGACCGGCAACGTATTTCAGAACGCGGGTATGTTAATGTTACATCCTTTCGATAGTTCTCAGGGAATGATAATTCCTTTACATAGACGCTGTTTTTAATACTTAGTGAAACCAAATTCAATGTTATCAAAAATGGAGTATCATATAATCTAAAGCTTTATATAAGGTAAAAGACTATTTAAAATCTAATGGGTTGAAGACTCACCCTTCTTTGTGTAAACTAATATTAAATTGAGATGTTGTAATGCCTGCAACAGGTTTTGTGCATGTAAAATATGAAGAAGTAAAAATCTGAGTATATTGCATAATGGCACGAAAACTATCTGCAATATGCAAATTGTAAACCCCGAAAACTAAAAAAGGAATTAGGTAATAAAACAATTATTTAATGCTTGAACAGTCAATAGACCAGAATTTTTTCCCTTGGTGCAGGGAACAGCTCAGTATGATCTATTGCCCTCGGCCGTTGGCCTCGGGCAATAGATCATACTGAGCTCTTCCCTGCACCTCGGGAAAAATATGCTGGTCTATTGACTGCTCAAGCATTAAATAATTGTATAATATGATATTGGTTTCTGTAATGAAGAATAATATAAAATGAAATTGTATATGTGATATTGTAATATTATAAAATATCGTATCATACGATATTGTACAATATAATATTGGTTTATAGGATATATTATAATATCACATAAAATTGTGTTTTATGATGTTGTACTATATATTATTGTATCATATGATACAATATGTATAATGTAAATCTATTGTATAATATTTTATTTCATCCAATGATATTGTATCATTTGATATGATACAATATTGTATCAAATTATATTGTATCATATAATACAATATCATATTATTTATCAAATATGATACAGTATCATATAATACATATCATACTATATTATACAATATAATAACACATGTGTAAATGTTATGATGTATTATTGCAATATGATATTGTTTCATATAATACAATATTGAATTTTGTTTAATGATATTGTATTATTTGATCAAATACAATAATGTATAACACAATACAATGTCATATCATACGTTACATTATCATATCTCACAATTTTTGTACGGTATTTTATGGAATTTTATGATATATATTGTAAGCATGATAGGATGCAATTTTTAATTTTATATTATTGTATTGATTAACATATAATCATATGGTTATCATACAATTTTTAACAGATGATATACGATAATGTGTCAAAACAGAATCCATGAATATCCAAGATCATAAAGGATGGTTTTCATATGATATGATAAAGATGGTCTCATAAAGGTGATTCCTTATAAAAGGTGAGCTTTGTATTCTGTGATTACCTATGTTTTAGAATTACGGAGCTCTCTATCGTTTAAGTGTACCGAGGCATATTTTGGAAATTTTATTTTTATAAAATTAATAAAATTAAATTATCCAGGGGGATAGGGTCCGGACCCCTCTCTCCCCTTTTACTGCTTGAAATTATCAATATTGAATTTTCCCGGGGGACGGACCCCCTATCCCCCCTCTAGATCCATGCATGAGCAAGGAGTGTAGCATAATGAAATTAGATTGTTACTGTGCTTGGTCCTCGGTAAACAGACGGCTGGTAAGTGACAGGAGTCTGAAAATGCAAATGTACGCATTATGGTGGACATTAAATTTTGTGTGGAGTATATAATGTTTAGGCATAGCCAGCACTGGTAAACATATATGTCACATGTACACATTAAAATATTTATGAACATTCATAGTAAGCGCGATGGCCTAGCGCATGCGTACCAATAATAGCCTGGATTAATCGAAAAACCTTGGCGAGTACGGTGCCTGCATTAAATTCTATGTAATCGACCGAGACTTGCTGAATGCAATCAAAAACGGCGAAGGCGAAAGTGCGAAGATGCGAAGGCAAGAGTGCGAAGTTGGGAAGGAGCGAAAGTAGTATCGCTCCTTGGCCTTCCCACTTTAGGCATCACATCTTCGCGCTTCGTCGTCGCATCTTCGCACTTTTGCTCCTTCGCCTTCGCACTATCGCCTTTGCAACTTCGTATCTTCGCCCTAAGGTCGGAGTGGCCCTATCGGAACACCATAGATATATGTAAATGTAATTGTTAAAGGGGCATGGTCACGATTTTGGTCAAATTCTATTTTTCTGTTTTCATTATTTACAATGCATAAGGAAAGCATTTCTACTGATCAAATAAAATTTGAGGGTCAGTTGTAAAGTTATAAGCAAGATACAGGGCTCACAATTCTTTGTCATGTAAACAAGGCTCGTGCCCTGTTGTTGTTTACATAGGTTCAATATACCAGTAAAAGATCTTTTTCAAGCTGATTTGTCTAACTTCTTATTCTTTTTAAGCATAAATAAACAGTTCCTTACGTTTAACACATTCATTATGTCTAAAATTAGAATTTTCACTTCAACATTCAAAATGTAAACAAAGGCTTTGTTTATATAGCAAAGAATTGCAAGCTCTTTAACTTGCTTATAACTCAACGAATGACACTTAAATTTTGGTTGCCTAATATTAAAAATGCCTTACTAAAGCATTGTGAACATTAAGATCGGAAATTTTCTTGGACTAAAATTGTGACCATGCCCCTTTAAGTTGACAACCATACCCCGATGCAATACGTCAATGTCTCGTCATAACGGAAGGATTTTCATTTTCTAAGCTATACCCCTTCTTTCACTTTAAGTTTATTTGAATATGCATTATAATTTCTGTTACTTTCTGTAAACTGCAGCAGTAAAAATTACAATAGTGTAAAGACTATTTCATAAATAATAAAAAAATATACTGAAAACTTTAATCTACAATGGGGTCATTATTCTACAGGGGTCACTTTTCTTCATTTGGAGTGTGCTCATTTTTATGAAAATGACACTTATTCTTCAGGCAAAGGGGTCATTTTTCTACGTAGAACAATGACCGGGGGGGTCATTATTCTAGGTCGAAAAATGACCCCCGGTCATTATTCTACGGGGGTCATTATTCTTCATTACACCGGCAACCGCCACGGGGAAGGGGCATGATTTAATTTTTAATTTTGTTTGTAATAATTATATAGATCATTATACTTTCTATGACATGAAATGTTAAGATTATTGATTAACTGAAAATTCACTGCAAACACTTCAACCCCAAATTGCACATTAAGTGCTGCTCGTGTGTATTATGGGAAGGGTTCTCATCCTTCAGTTATGAAAATTATAACTTTTAAATGTATTACCGGAGTTTGCATGTGGCCGTCGTTTTTAATTAAACCGGTACAAAACAATGTTAGTTAGGGGCAAACACTTGGTGCGGGTATTACTGTCTAATGACAGCATCTAGTTAATATGTTGCAGCTTGCATCTATAATTTTAAGTTCGGCATTAGTTGGTCAATTTACTCATGTAAAAATTAGGTTCTCGAAAAAAGATTAACAACTTGCATGTCAACATAATTATTCTATAATTATCTTGAATGTTGACATAATTTTCTTGCATGTTGACATAAATTATCTAGCATGTAGGGGCAGAAATATGACACCATAGGGAGCCAGTGTTTATAAAAACAAAAAATCAGCAAATTTTAATTCGAGACTATCATTATAAAATGATATAATTCTAATAACTACTAGCATTGTCAGATATAGCTTTGTAGCTATACAGAGAAAACTTCGAATAGTATTACGGAGAATCCTATGTGTGGTCAACTATTGTATTAATTTGAATTCATATCTAAATAGTAACTATCTGTTTCAATGGAATGAATGTGTCTCTGAATGTTGTCAATGTGAAAACTTTTAGACTGCGAATTAAAAAACACAACCTCTTCATCAGGTACCTAATACGAAATTCACTCATTCATTGCGTAAAAATATTTTTTGAATTTTTATATGTGTAATAACCGTGGGTTCTTTCAAACCAATTTGTCTTAAAACCTATTATATATTGTATTCAAACTCTTATTTGATGGAAATAATTCGAGCCACACTTAGAAATTAATGTAAACATTAATTGACCAATGGTTTTTTAAAATTCTCTCGTCCATAAAAAAGTGTTTGAAATTTATAAAATATTGCATACAGTAAGAAAAAAGTGACTACATCACTTACATGAGGTAAACTGCCGTAATTATGGCAAAAGTTGTTTTATTAAATCAAAATTGTGTACGATGCAAAAGATAATTTTTAAAAAAATCCAAAACACACACACACACACACACACACACACACACACACACACACACACACACACACACACACACACACACACAACAACAACAACAACAACAAACAAAAAAAAAAAATTTAATATACATAATCTAAATTATTTTAAATGTACATCAGGACTTTAGAAAGAAGAAATAGCCAATTATTCTTATAAATAAAGAAATTTGAGTCTGACATCAACATGATCCGTGATTTTTTTTTTTTTTTTAGGTTTTGACCAATCGATAAACTGGTTAGAACTGGATCATGTAGATTTCAGCCCTGTCAGTTTCTACAGAGCTATATTTACATCTACCAAGTATGATTCCCTCTATTTCTTACGGAAACTTATAGTTAATTCATAGCTCTATAGAAACAGCCAAACTGAAATCTACACGCCCCATTTATCGATTGGTCGAAATCTACAGCGGCTGAAACTGACAAGAAAATGACAGGACAGATACCGACATGCATCGATTGGTCCAAACCTATAGCGACCTATGAAAAATCACGGACTGCACGAAATAACCATGACGATGTTAGACTCAAAGTCTCACAGGAGACGGTTTGGCTGTTTCTTTTAGTTAACTTACTTACGTACATTAACAGTAAATTAGTGAATTTTACTTACTTTTCCTAATCAATTTATCAATTAGCTTAAAGAAAGATGTTAATATAAACAATAAAACGTTTTCTTCGATGATTCATTCGGGTTATGAAGGTAGTGATCATTGCAGAAAAAAATTATATAACCCGCTAACGCGGGTTATGTATTTTTTCTGCAATGTCACTACCTTCGTATCCCGAATGAATCACCAAAGAAAGCATTTTATTGTTTAATGAATCACAATTAGTTAGCTTAAAAGCTCAGTGGATGTAAATAAATATATCTCGGTAAACTTTCAAATGAATGCTACCTAACATTTTACACTACCGTTAGTTACCTCTTGGCATAAAAACGTTTAAAGTGTTAAATTCTAAATTGATTTAATTTAGGAAACAAACTCTAAAACAGTCAAGGACTACTGAACTGCAAATACTAGCTATTCTTTCAATGAGGAATTCAGGAATTCCAAACATTGTCAATGATTTACATACAACCTAAACATCCCAAACACACTGGATTGAGGATTGTGTCACACAGCAACATACTAAAACTGCATTCTTCTGTTATGATTTCGGGATTCTCCCGGTTTTGTCATCGTTATTTATAACTTATATAATCCGAACACGCTGGATTGGGGATTGTTATGGATAAACCTGTTCAATGAACCAACAGCAACATGGATCCAATCTCTGGCCTTCAACTCCACCAGAATCGGTCCCACTTGACTGGTGATATAACTGTGTTGTCTTAACATAAACTTGTTCATTTGAAGCAACTGGTTGCCATTTTTATACAGCACGTGCATTTCCGGCTTTGGATGGTCAAGTTTACTGTTCCCCGTGTAGGAATCGAACTGTATGTAGCTGTAAACTGCATACACCCCGTCACTAGGAACGGTAAGTTTGCCATAATGAGTAGAGTCCTCATACACCACTCCCCCTTTCTTATAGGTGGTCTCTCTACCCAACTTCCAATGCAAACCTAAACAGAACGGATCAAAATTGTTTAATCGACGAAGAATGTGCATTATTCTGAGATGAAGAAAATCTTAGGTGCAGTGTGTTTGCAAATCGTAGAATTTAATTTAGAATGTGGTTTTATCTCAATCGGCTTACGATTACGAACTGTATAATGTGCGTTTTTTCATAACTGATCAGGGAAACCCAGGGCGTCGGTGAGCATTTTATTAATGATTTTTTTTTTTAAATTAATGTAAATTGTTTTCCTCATTTCATTCACTTACCTGAGGTACACTGTGTCAGGTTAAGGTTAATGTACAAGAGTGCTCCAACTGTGTTCCCGAAATCATCTTTATATAAAATTTAAAGAAAAAATTAGAATGTTTTGAAAATAAGATATTTTCTTTTAAAAAAGGAAATATATTTCAATACAGTATTGTATCTTATTGGTTTAGCTTAGACTACTGTTGCATCAGTATTTTTACTAATTTTTAATATTTTTAATAGTACACTAGATGTTTATTAGTAGTTTAATGTAGATTTGCAAGTCTCTTTTTGGTCTTTCTCACACCAATTCTCTCATTGTCTGTCTGTCTGTCTGTGTCTCTCTCCCTCTCTCTCTCTCTCTCTCTCTCTCTCTCTCTCTCTCTCTCTCTCCATACCTTGTTTAGCCTGACACTCTTCCAATAGTTGACCGGTGTTTGGTAGCTAATCAAAGTTAATAAAAAATCATTAAAGTATTGTCTCTCCCATAACAACTAAATAATCTTCATTTGATTTTAAAGGATTTTAACTTCAAGATCAAATCAACGTTTCAATTAAAACGCATGATATTTCTAATCAATGAACAAAAGACAATTCCAGTCAAAATCTAAGCCATGATAACTATTGACCGAATTTCTGTATTTATACACCTGCCAGTAGTAATTATACGCATACAATTCATTCAAGATACTATGTAGACCTATATCGTGTATTATAAAGTTTCGCCTGTAATGAGAATATATAGCTTCATTAATTTTTGTACCAACCTCTAACTGGACATCAGGACTTATCCGTTTACAGCACACTAATGAGGAATTCCCCGTGGCGAGCCTCATTGTGTCGGCATCATCAGCCCTCATCATGGGTTTACACGGAGAACATGAATAGAACGAGTCCTCGGGGAGAGAGGGCGCTTGTGACGGTCCTTGGAGGTCATCCCTGTGGTCTCGATGGTCCCCGACAATCTGAAGAACCACCCAGCAAAATACCACCCCCAAAAAGAACACGTTCACGGCAAAAGAAAAGATTACCGAACGTCCTATTAGTTTTTTATTATGAACTTCCGAATATTTCTCGTCATCTAAGCAGTGGGAGGAACAATCGTCCTGTGCCATTTCCTCTCTGACCGAAACGAATGAACATTAGCTGGACCAGGGTCTTTAATACTGGTAGGCGTTTTACGCTTATAATTTTCTAAACCGGGAAATACCCATGACACTAAAATAAAATGGAGGTATATAGCGGTAAAATTCTTTAAATTGCAAGATTATCCCGTCATTTCCTCCTTCCTTTTTTTATCATGAATTTTGACCCCATTCTGCTTTAAAATATAAAAGCATTAAAGGGGCATGGTCACGATTTTGGTCATGCAATTTTTTTCTCCTCCGTTTTTAGTGTTTACAATGCTTCAGTAAGGCATTTCTAATAGTCAACTAATTTGAGTCTTAGTTGCCGAGTTAAAGGCAAATTAACTATTCTTTGTTTTTAATATACCGATTTATAAACACAGCTCAGGTGACGTTTTTGATTATATTTTGAATGTTGAAAATAAAATTCCAGGATTTGATTTAATATGAATTTGAAAATTGTTAGGAACTTTCTATAAATGTCAAGAATGGCAAAATCATGACCATGCTCCTTAAAAAAACATTGGCAAATGTATACTTAAAGTGTAATATTAAATAGGCATGATACCTGTACATGAATACACGATGAGTACATTTTTCATACAAAGTACGTTTTTCACATTTTATTAATTATTGAACAAAACATGAATAGGCAAAGACAAACATGTACACCCTCATTCGTTCACACACTCATTCAAAA
The DNA here is from genome assembly GCF_025612915.1 of Magallana angulata. Taxonomy (NCBI): domain Eukaryota; kingdom Metazoa; phylum Mollusca; class Bivalvia; order Ostreida; family Ostreidae; genus Magallana; species Magallana angulata. The sequence goes on from NC_069114.1 coordinate 31,901,325, forward strand.
TGTACAAACTAGAGAAAATCATACACTAGTATTTTTAAGTTATGTTACGTTTGCATACATTACACGATAACAAAAATTGACATTGAAAGAACATCACATACTGAAATTAGACACCCTTTTACCAATAAGAAAATTGTGACTTTATGAACAAGTGGCGATTGCATTTGTTTTCACGCTTAATTTTTGGGAAAATTGTCTGGGTTTGTTCTTACACTTGCCCTTTTAAATAGAGAGTCACAGAATCCAGATTGTCAGATTATTGGTGCAATACTAACACTTATCATAATGAAGAACGGTTTTCCATTTATTCAACAACTGTTATTTTGAATATTTTTAAATACACTTTCAGTTGTTTTTTTTCTTCCTTTTTACCAGTGTTTAATACAACTCTTGTCTTGATACTCTACCATCTGCTGGTTCTACTTACGGATAAAAAGTTACCGCAAAACACTCCGAACTAATAATCTTTACCTAGAGTTAAGATTGTCAATACATTTACTCATAGATTTTATTTAAAAAAAAAACCAATCATATTCTAAAGAAAGTTTATTTTTCTGTGAATTTAGTCAAGCTTTGACCCCACTGTGCCCCCATTCTCGTACCCCTCAAAGGCCATGTTAAATATTTCATGGTCAATTATTATAAACGGTTTAAAAACACAGCAACTTTCATTGTAAGGCCAGTAGAATATCTTACCCGTCCAAGCACAAATTGCTTTAAAAGTTTATCTTTAATATCTTTATCGCTAACACTCATAGAACAAAGGTGTTGTGTTCGTTCACTATCATCCGTGATCTTTAATTAAAATGCCATTAGCAATTTAACATGCAGTCTAAAACAATTCTATACGTAAAACTCATACTAGAATAATATATATGTTATCTGTGACATTTTACACCAGTGTTAGTGTCCTGTTGCAAAAACATCAAATATTTGTCTTGATTCTGCATTGGTAAGACAACTTACAATAAGTTTTTATTTCACGATCCCAGTCAAGGTCAAAGCAACTGTGAATGGTACCTGGGTGTTTTTTTTTACAACGCAGAGTTAAAGAATTCCCAACCTTTTACGTGGTTTATAACTTAAACATTCCGAACACGCTGGATTGGGGATTGTTATGGATAAACCTGCCCATTGAACCGACAGCAACATGGACTGAATCTCTGGCCTTCAACTCCACCAGAATCGGTCCCACTTGACTGGTGATATAACTGTGCTGTCTCAACATGAACTTATTCATTTGAACCAACTGGTCGCCATTTTTGTACAACACATGCATTTCTGGCTTTGGGCGGTCTAGTTGGCTATTCCCCGTGTAGGAATCGAACTGTATGTAGCTGTAGACTGTATAAATCCCGTCACTTGGTACGGTGAGTCGGCCATAATGGAGTAGGTCCTCATACCCCACTCCTCCCCTCATATAAGTTGTCTTGCTGCCCAACTTCCAGTGCAACCCTAAACAAAACAGGTCAACTTTTAAAAAAAAAATCTTCCAATGCAACCCTTAACAAAATATGTCCATTTTTTTTTTTATTTTTCAATTCTTTCTTTTTGAATCATTTTTATTTTTTAGATTTTGAAATCTTTATTTTTGCCTCTAAAAAAATGCAAATGGTTCTTAAAGATAAGAATATCTTATATCCAACGTGTTTGAAATTGTAGTCATTTTTAGCCATGTGACTTTATCTTAAACTTTCTACGATTCAGACTGGACTAGCTGTAAATCATAGCATCTTTACTGGTCATGAATTGATCATAAATACACGGGGCCTTAGTCATAATTTAAAAGAACATTTCCTATTAAATCAGTTCAATTTTTTAAGCTCATAATATTGATTCCACTAACTCACCTGAAGTACACCGCGTCTTGTTTAGGTTAATGTACAAGAGTGCTCCAACTGTGCTCCCGTTATCGTCTTTATGTTAAATAATAAAAAAAGGTTAAAAAAAACAAAAAAACAATTGTACTTTCTGTTTTACTTTTTAAATAAAATCTCTCAATCCCCCATGTGTGCACCCCCCCCCACCCCATCCCCCGCCCCCCCCCCCCCCACATTTCCTACACACCTTTTTTGGCCTGACACTCTTCAAGTATTTGCCCTGTGTTGGGTAGCTGATCAAATTAAAAGAAAGTGATTAAAGCAATGCCTTTTCAATAAACAACAAAACAATCTCTATCGGAATTAAATTCTTGAATTGCCTTCGAGATCAAATCAACATTTTAAATTAAAATCACACTGTAATTGTGTTCTTTAAATAATAATAAACAACGAACTAAAACGTTTATAATATTCTACCTAAATTTTGAGCCCTCAATATTGAACAGGTCGTTTCTGCGTTTGACTATGATTTTAGAAATAAATCGGTACTTCTAAAATACAATTTTTGCCCATACTGAAATCAGTTCTATTAATTTTGTACAAACCTCTAACTGTACATCTTGAATTATCCGATTACAACACACAAAGGAGGAATTCCCCCCGGCGAGCCTCATTGTGTCAGCATCATCAGCCCTCATCATGGGTTTGCACGGAGAACATGAATAGAACGAGTCCTCGGGGAGAGAGGGCACTTGTGACGGTCCTTGGAGGTCATCTCTGTTGTCTCGATGGTCCCCAACAATCTGAAGAACCACCCAGCAAAACACCACACCCAAAAAGAACACGTTCGCGGCAAACGAAACATACAACGCTCGAGATTGAGATTTGGGTGGGTTCTCCGATCTTTTCTTTGCTGATAAAAATGAACCATCCTCACAAGCTTTGTTTTCGCTCATGTTCTTGTTACAAGAAATTCAATAATTTCGTTAGAAAGTGAGAAAAATCGTATATCTGTCTCTAAACCAGATTGTAGTTTGTTTCCTGCATATCATGAAACAACACACGTTCAACACGCATGCCTGATCGTAGTTACAGTTAAAGGGAGAAATTAACTGAACATGAATACCTATACTTGTTCCTTGTTCGTTCATGAATGATCCAGATTCAAGAAAAATGAGAAGCATTTTACGACACAGTTTTAAAATTCTTGTTAGATCAAGCTATTTCGTAGAATTTAAGTCATAAAAGAATAACACCAAATTAGGAATAGTTCTAAGTTTACAAAAATGGCGATATAGATATGGGAACTCTGTTCGTACAATACTCGCCACGCCGTGTTCATGCAAGCATTACCTCTCAATCGCAAATTAATCAAATGCAAATGGAATGTCTTTATCAATGAGTAGTGATACCCCCCACCTTCCTCCTACATTTCCCCCAGGTGTGTCCTCAGTTTAATGCGGTGTATGAAACCAGATTTCTGCAGTCAAGAGATAAATCGACTGACGTCTTCGCAGAATATATGAAGCAAGATTCGAAAGTGCCATTTTGTATTTAAATGTACTATGGTTTTCCAATATCTTTTAAACATAGCGTGATAAAATTATCTTATAGAATTCATTAGCATTGTTGCATTCAGTACGCTACATGCACTTTTTGACATATTGCATGCGATACAAGTGAACTTTTAAGATAGGTACCAAAACTTGACATATCTCGACAGTAAAACATTGAGATTGGGAAATAAAGAGTAAATTGAATTAACTGATAACGCCCCACTTAATTCGTGATCATGATATTTTAGAAGTCCTATATCGATGTAACTCTACCTACAAATAAAAACAACAATAGTAATTTAAATTCATGAGTGCATGCATGGGACGTTTCTTTTTTTTTGAGAGAGAGAATAAAGCCTACAGCCAGTGGTAAATAAAATCAACAATAAATGAACGTCAAAAAGACACCGAATCAACGTCAGAAGTCGACGAAGCATCAACTTAAAAAAAGGCTTTCATCAGTCCAAGACACGCTGTACTATCGATATCGATGATATCGACGATATTGTATCGATATCGATTCACTAATTACAATATTATAGAACTTAAATGCATAAGTACACAACTACAGCTATCCATATTTAACCTCGATATCGACGATATCGTATCGATATCGATTTGCATACGTTCAGAACTAAATCTTTCCCAATTTAACGTCGATATCGATGATATCGAATCAATATCAATTTTCTTTTGTTTACAACTGAAGTTGTCCATATTTCATGTCGATATCGACGATATCATATCGATATCGATTGGCATATGTGCACAACAAAAGCTGTCCATATTTATTGTCGATATCGTCGATATCGACGTTATCGTATCGATATCGACTTGCATTTGTGCAAAATGTAATCAAGAGTTCTTTGGAAAACTTTCCATGCTTATCTTAAAGTATCTCACTCCTCAATATTCTTGTATCAAGAATTTCTTGAGAAGTATATCATTGAAATCTGTAGACAAACAGACTTAAAAAATACAAAGATAATGGGAGGTCAGAGTTTATCCCTCTGTGTTATGGCCAATTTAATTTGACCTTTTTGCACCTTAAATGCGATTTCAGCCTGACTGGGTTTTGTTGTCAGTATTTTTGATCAAGCAAACTTTTGTCTTGAAATATTGTTTTTAATTATGCACAATGGTCACACTGAATAGAGGGATTATACGAGGAAAAATTGTAATTTTGTGTGTGACCTTTTTGCACTTAAAATAGACAATATCTATAATAGTTACAATTTATCACGAATTTAATAAGATTGATACAGTTTGCCTACATATGTATTCAGTATCATTTTGACATAATAAAACATGGGGGTCAGTGATGTCAAATTTTAGATATATGGCTTCAAAGGTAAAATACTCGCAAAATTTGGCTTAAAAAATTCAGACATTTTCTATACATTTTAGTTTTGTACAAGTCACGCAGGACCTTTAGAACATGTCACAAACCTATCAAATGTTAAAAATGTGAATAATGAATAAAGCATAATAAAAAGAAAAGTATATTGAAAATTCTTGAAATTGCTTGTTTCTGTCATTTTTGACTAAAAAACCTTCCGCCCGAGAAAATAGTTTCCCAAAAGCTTGTTTGTTTCTTGAATTTAAATTGATTTTCTTTATTAATTGTGTATAATTATGAACTGATAATCTATCTGTGAGGTTTAAATTAATAAAATCATACTCCTTTCAAATATAATGAACATCTGCGGAATGGAATCAAAACGTGAGGAGTGAGGTACCTTAAGTTTTGGCAATATAGACAATCGCAACTATATCATTTTACAGTCTTTGAATACCATCATTAAGACGTTCATTCGTTTTTATTGATATTGATAAACTTTTAATACAGGAAGATTTAAAGGAATTCTTAAGAGTCAACATCGAGGTTGATATTGTCATTTTTATTGAAATTGTTATATTTGTTTAAACGCAATTATAAAGATCCCTATTGATTTGGATGTCGTCATTTTGTGTACGATATCGCCTATACATAGTTAGTCTTTAAACTTATCAGTGTCGATATCGATGTCGATATCGTCATTTTGTGTACGATATCGTCGATATCGACAATATAATTGATTTTTCAACTTCATCAGTGCATGTCGATATCGATATCGTCAAGTTGTGTGCGATATCGTTGATATCAACATCATAATACTGGTCTAGCATTTTTCAAAATTCAAAATATCGATGTCGAAATTGTCATTTTGTTGTCGATATCGTCGATTTCAACAACAGAGTTGATCTTGGACATGTATGATGGACGAGTGTCATTTCAAAGTTTTTTTAACGTTGAAATCTTAATCCATAAGATCAAATGCGATAACATTTTATGTACATTCCCAAACTTTACACGTCCCCCTTTCCATACTTTGCCGCTTCCATCGTAAATTTAGCACAAGGTGCCAGGTGTGATATTACGCTTGCGATAAATGTAAAACAATCGCAGGTGATAAAATTGTTGTACTTGAACAATTTTGATATGATTTCTACTTCCATCAACCATTAATTGCTGTTAAAGTGCTTACTTAATATTGAATATTAAGTCAACTGTGTTTTAGCTACCTATGGCAGATTGTATGGCGCACTAGAACAGCCTCTTTCACAGAATTCTCAGACGGTTGCGTTTTCAACAAGAAAGATGGCCAAAGTCACTTTTGCGTTGTTTGGTTTTGGAAACATGGGTTGGTATGCTTATGTAATTGGTTTTAAAAGGAAGTTCACCAATGTTGTTACAGATAGTTTCAGGTTAATATATTTTACATGCGCAGATCCATAGGAGTAGTCGAGGGGGCCCGGACCAGATTTTCAGATTCCCTAAATTACATCATAAATAAAATTAACCAAAAATAACCCCCCCCCCCACAACAAACTCAAATTACCATCGGACCCCCCCCCCCCCCCCCCCCCCCCCCCCCGAAATTTTTTTCTGGATCCATGCATTTTTTAATTAAAAACAATGTATGCAGATTATTCATATTCGCGAAAATATTTTTCAAATCGTTTGGGCACGGACAATTCAGATCTTGTACCCTCGATCATGACATGATCTATCTATCTCTCGGTGTTACTCGCCCTCAATTCGGAGTACGCTGTGTTCTCATGATAAAGACATGTTTGAAACCAATGATTGGATCATCGCAAAATGTTTGACACCAATAACTGGATCATTGAATAAATTGGTAGCACTAATAAATATCTGGTTTATGCCAATTTGGACATATTTTTCCTGTATGATTGACAGGCATGGCCCATATGAAGAATATCCTGACATCCCCAAGGGCTTCTGTGAAGTGGGTGGTCAGAAATAAAATCCAGGAGGCCCAGAAGTTTGTACAGGACTACAGTCTCTCGGCGAGATGTACCACGCCCGACAGACTTGAGGAGCTGTACAATGATCCAGAGTAGGTCAATCTCTAATGCCAGTTACAAATTCTGAATTCTGTAATCAGTTAATTGGATCAAAAAATAAATCGGACAAAATTTCATTCATAACAATTCCACATTGAGAACTATGAACTTTCATGATTTAACATTTTCATACATCATCAATTATCATCTGATGTTATAGATCAAATAGTATTTTTAGACAAATACTGAAACGATAGTGCATAATATTATGCTAAGGGTGACAATGCAACATAACTATGGAAAAATATTTGTTCATGATATTTAATGCATGTTTTAAATGTATTACTTTTTTCTCTTTTTTTGAAAAAATGGAATGTCCTCATTAATCTTGACCATGCCAACAAATTAACTTAGCGGTACTTTGATTCTTCTTGCACGTGAAAGTTTATTTGAGAATGAAATAAAAAATATTGTTTCTTATGAGTAATTTCTGATACAATTAACCGATTAATTGGTCATAATGTTATGCAATTAACTGATCAGCAATTTTGTAACCAATTGTCATGTCCCTTCTAAAAACTGTATGGGAAATGGGAAAGACCGTATCATTCACCCATACTCTATGGATTAACATACATTTTAAGAGAAAATTGGAACATTCAGATTCTGCATTTTCTTACCATCATGCAGTTTGATTCTTTTTCTGATGAATTAAAGAACAAATTTTAATGTTTAGATTGCACTGCATATATTTTCTAATAATTGGCTCGCAACATTCAATGACAAATTTTGCCTGCTTTTGTTTAACAGAGTGAATGCTGTCCTCATTTGTTCCCCCACCTCTACACATGAACCAGTCATCCGCGACTCTCTTCTAGCAGGTCAGATACATATCATTAAATCAGATATTGCAGTCAAATCACTAGTTTTTCTTTAATAATTTTTTTTTTATTAAATTGCATGGATATTTCTTCCAATCAGTGAATCCAACAGTATATATTACTCAGTATATATGAAAGTGATATTCTTTGGAATTAAAGCTGATTTTTCAGAGGATATACATGTACCATAATTACAACTAACTGGATTATTTCAAGGGTTTTGCATGGTTTCATTTCAACTGTAAAAAGTTAAATTGGAAAAAATGTTTTTATAATGTTTTTTTATTGATCATCTATACTACTATATTAAATGATAGACTCGTATTTTTGGTCTTTAATACCGAGAAATCGGAAGAATACTGTCATTTGTTTTATATATTTTAAACATCATTGGTACTTGAAGATTACCAATTTGTTTTTATTTTTTCTCAGTTAAGCTTCGCTAATTAATAATCAAGGAAAATTCCTCAAAAAATCCTGGAAATCACCTGGATTTTTTGGATTTTACAATCTTGCGCTTGCGCAATACATTCACGCTAACGGGATCTTTAGTTTATGTTTCCACATTATCACATCTGCATGAATAAACTCAGAAATGGTAATACAAATACGGGTAAATTTTCATTGGACTTTTGCTATATATTCTGTTCATATATATTAATGATTTCTTATGAGAGAAAGTATAAAATAACAAATACACATTTCAACTTAGTACTTACTTTTGTCTTCATGGTGACAAAAAAATATTTGATTACATGCAAAAAAGTCACATTATATTTATTAGGAGGGTAAAGATAGAATATGTTTTATCGTAAAAATGAATAATGCCCTATGGACCCAGTTTTACAAAGAAAATACGTGTACGTTAATGAAAAGGTGTTGAATTCTTCCATTCTATGGATTAAAATTTTTAGTTGAAAGGTATTTGCAGTCTCAAAAAGGTTTGTTGTGATGAATTTGACTGTTATTTTCAAGACAACTTCATTAATTTTCTCCAAAATCGTTCCGGAGCGATTCTGCAATTTTCCGCTACATTACGGGTATAAGGGAGGCATTCTGACTGTGGTGAGGGCCTTACCCGAGACACAGTTAGATTATTCAAACTAAGGAAAGTGAAGTGAAATTAATAGCATTATAAATGTCAATAATAAGGTGTGTCGATGTACCTATTTCGTAAATGTCTGATATGCAATGTCAACCCGTGCACGCACGGGTCAAAGTCTAGTGGTGTGTAAAAAATGTTGTTGAAATATGTTGAATTCTGCAATTATAGAATTAAACTTTTCGAAGAAAGTATTTACAGCTTCAAAACGTTTTGTTGTGAACAATTTGACTGTTATTTTTAATGCAACTTTATTAATTTTCTCCAGAGACATAAATAAAATGTTATCTATGTCTCTGTCTTCTCCAAAATCGTTTTGGAGCGATTCTGCAATTTTCTGCTACATTATGGGTATATGGGAGGCATTTTAACTGTGGTGAAGCCTTTCCCAAGACACAGTTAGATTATTTCAACTCAGCAGAGTGTAGTGAAATTAATAGCATTGTAGACTTGAAGTTTGGTTATGCAAATATCATATGCAATGTCAACCTGTGCGTGCACGGGTCAAAGTCTAGTTTTTTAAAAAGAAATTGGGAAAAAATAAGTGTAGGTGTATTCTCAAGTCAGAATGCAAAAACTTGCAGATAAAAAACCTCAAAATTGGTACATGTATGTGCATTAATTATTTTGTTACAATTAATGCAAAAAACTAAGATTACATAATGAGCAATATATTCTCAATTGGAATTTTTTTTTATTTTTGCAAGCAAAGAGTTTGAGTCTTATTATTGCTGGCCTAGCAATATGAAATTATAGCCTTATAAAATTTCTTACAAGAATTTTTTACTATCACATATATGTGATAATGTCAACTAATTCATACATACGGTACTTGCATTAGACTAGGCTTCAATATATTCACTAGTCCGAAATATCTGACGTTTTTCTGGCTTTTTTAACGATTTTGATATTTACTTCCTGGCAAGTAAATATCAAAATCGTTAAAAAAGCCAGAAAAACGTCAGATATTTCGGACTATATATTCACCTGTCTTATCCCAACAGTAGGAACTGGAGTGGAATAAAAACTATGGCTTGAGACAACACTGATATGATAATCTTACTTTTTAATTATTATCTCTGTTCATCAACTGCCATTATCTTGTAGACAAAGCTGTTTTCTGTGAAAAGCCAATCACTGATGCAATAGATTCAACAGCAGCTTGCTATGATCTAGCAGAGAAAGTCAAACGACCATTGTTCAATGCCATGCACAGGTATGGGATGAGAGAGAGAGAGAGAGAGAGAGAGAGACAGAGACAGACAGACAGACGGATTTGTGTAGACAATTTTCTAAAAATCCATGATAAGAAATTCTCTTGTAATGCAACCATAATTTGATTGATGTCTACCCATAATCATAAGAAACCTGAAGAATTACATAATACATAATAGATAATATTTATCTATCATCATATTACCTTTTTATGGCTTACTTCACTAAAAATTAAATGTAATAGGATGAATGTAATACTATATATCCTGGATTTATTTTTTCTTCTTCACCGTGCAGGAGGTTTGAGCCAAATTTCTGTAGTGTGCGAGAAAAAGTGATGAAAAAGGAACTGGGAAACCTTCGCCTGATTAAAGTGACCAGTCGAGATTTGGCCCCTCCCCCTATCTCATACATCAAAACTTCAGGTAGGAAAAATCACCTCAAAAAACATTTATAGAGCCATAGGGTGCTATGTAGAACTGAATTTCTTTGCCAATCTTTTCAATTTACTGGTAGTTGAAAGATCTTTAACTGACAAAAATCAAATGAAACATTTTATTCTGATGTGTAATGAACACAGGCACAAACAACTTACTGTAAGAACTGCTGAAATATTAGATCCAACAATACGATTCATGATGCATATTGCAGGTGGTATTATCTATGACTCGACAATCCATGACCTTGACATGTCCTTGTGGCTAGCGGGGTCACAGCCCGAGTCTGTCTATGTCAGTGCTTCAGCCTTTGACCCTGACATTGCCAGCTGTGGTGACTATGACCAGGTGGTGGTTACCATAAAGTTCAAGAATGGTGTGGTGTCTTCGGTGGAGAATGGACGCGTGGCACCCTACGGCTATGACCAAAGACTAGAGGTTTGTGTGCGCGCTGAGATATCTGAGGGAAAGACCCTTATATACATGTAACCTGATAAACACACCATGGCAACTGCATCTTTCCAGGACAATATTTTTCTTTGTTTCATTTTGTATTGAAATAATATTAGCCTTTTCTCTTTAGTGTGACTTCACACGGCATCATGATGTTCAAATTTTACATACAGTTGCACTAAAAATAAAAAGCAGTCTCCCTATTTAAATTTAATACATATAGGACAGTTGAATAATAATTTGCCCATAAAATTATACTCCATGCATGCAAAAATCTGTCCATTCCGTACAATTTAAGATAATTGATCCCATCCTTCACTCCAATCAGAATAAATATACAAACTGATTTCCTTGTATTTGGAAAGATCAATATATTCATTCTATTTGGTAGGTGTTGTGTGACAAGGGCATGCTCCAGGTTGATAACAAGAGGTCGGGTCTGGTGTGGGAGCACCTGGCCCAGGGAAGCTCGGTCCCTCCCATTGACAGTCACTTCACCAACAGGTACCCTCTGGCCTATGCCGCTGAACTGGAACACTTTCTGGATGTCATGCAAGGTAAATTACTGTATCTTTATAGAGAGATTCTTTTGAAAATACTTGCAAGTTTTAAATTTTTGTAAGTACATCTATGCTTTTGGTTGAAAAGTTTGTTAGCAAATTGACCTGGCATTGAGTAATTTTAATGTCAGAGTGTGAAGTATGATTTTATAAGCTGACCAATACATGTGTTAGATATTGGATATACATGCATCAGAACATCTTTTTTTTTAATTGGAGGGGGGTGGGGGAGGGGGAGCTACCCCAACAAAAACAAAATGGCTTGTAAGCAAGCAAACTCTAATAATTAAAAACAAAAACTTTACTACTTCATTAAAGCAATCTCATATTTAAAAATATATTCAATTGATTGGCAAAAGAAATACTAAAAAAGCACAAACTTGTTATAGTCTGTCCCCAGTTATTGCTTCCATCACTTTTTTGATGATTTTTAATAAAAATACACATACCTGTGAAAGAAATACAGTTGAAATCGATAAAAGGGGATATATTCAAGATATCTTCATTGAACAATTATCATAATGATTTCTCACTTATAAAAGTTCACAGGAACGAAAAACAAATTTCTTACAGAGATTTATAATGGGCAATGTTTAAATCTCCATTCGGAAGTACTCGGGATACCTTGCACAATTTTTTAAGGTTATCATCCGTGCTTATTAATGGCTGATGCAATGCAAAATCCCCGTAGACTTTCTATATTGGATGTGTATTGGAACCTGAAGTGGTAGAGGGGGCGTTTCAAAACAGATAATCTTGACATTTTTCATATTAGTTGATGAACGTAGTTTAAGCACAAAGGTATTTATAAATATCGAAATATCAAGCTAAAAGTGGTGGAAGCAAATACTCGGGACAGAGTATAGTACTTACTATATTTTAAGACAAATTACAGTCTGAAAAAATATTCCTTTATCAAGCCATGAATATTAAAGTCAGTCAGTAGCTATAGATTATAAGTATCAGGTCACAGAATTCTCATAGAATTGGGCAATAAAATACCAGAAATGGCTTTTACGCTTTGATGAAATGTGGATGTACCGGTATAGCCCCTCCTCCTAACCTCAAAATCTTTGGGTTTGTTTTTAAAAAATGTTTGCTTCCCAGGTAAAGCAGAACTACGAGTTAAGAAGGAGGACACTTTGAATGCTATGCGCCTGGTTCGGGCCTGTCAGAAGTCCATTGCAGCCAAAGGTCCCGTCACCATGGAAACATAAAATCTCTTTACTATATATGAGTACATAGACCCCTTCACGATAACTGTGGTACTGCTCTCTTGCAGGGCAAAATGATATACTTTGCTGAAATTTCAGTAGGTAGACAATTAAATGACGTAAATGAAACAATTGACGTTACGTCACATTTCACCAAACTATGTCATTTTGCCCTGCAAAAGAGCAGTACGTACCGCAGTTACCGTGAAAGGGTTAATTGTACATTTAATTGACAGTAATTAATTTTTTTGATGTATATGTGTTTACAGCGATAAGTCAGGCAGAGACAGTTTAATATATAAATTTTTACTTTTGATTTTTACTGTTGATTTCTTTTAACTGTTATGTTGTACATTTACAGATGACACTTTATTTACAATGAACTATACAATGACAATGAATTATACAATGACTGGTGCTCTACATCTTAACTGATTTAATAAATCATGCAATATCAGCTTCATCTTTGTGATTTTTTTTACTTTTTATAGAAAGATGGCCTAGAAATCTCTTTTATAGAGAGAAGAGCATGTTCAGGATTTTGAAATTGATGTAATTTTGTGAACAAATATGTACTTACCTTTAAGTACAGTATATAGCTTCAAGCAAGTACAAAGCTTGGTACGGTAATTGAAATTCACTAGCTTTTTACTTCATCCTGCATGGGCATACATTTTATGCTTGGTCAAATATCACATGCATTTTGAGTATGGAAATTTACATTAACTATCAGAAATTATCAAAATTAATTTGTATATGCCTAATATGAGGCAGTTTTAAAAAGTTTATGGATTTAATTCATATCTTGCTTAAATTGCACGCTTTTGAATTGTCATGATATTGATTAAGCCATATCAAATGCTACATTTGTATGCAAACATGTGAATGGAATATCAACCTGCCAAGGGTATGAATAATTATTAGGAGGATAGTAATTTGAACCTTTGTTTTATTCAAGTGGAGTAATCTGAATGTATGAGATTGATCATTTAATCGTCAAGGAATTGCATTCTGTTGGCAACAAGTACATGTACATTGCAGATGTCGTCTGAAAGCCATTTATGATTAATGAATTCAGGTGAGATTTGTGCATGGTAACTATGCATTTATCTCAAAATTTTATGAGAAATCTCGGATATAATTTCTCAAAAGAGTTAAATAGGAAAAACGGTGGTGGTATGCACAAAAAAAAAAAATGAGAAAATGAGAAGGCAAGTCTGAGTTTGAGAAAAATTCACTTGGTAAACTTCAGTGAATGAAACATTAATTTTCTGAGAAATCTCAAATTTAAGAGATTAAATTTTACATTTAATTGTGAATTATCTTTCTTTGCTCTAGCTTTCACAGTTTTAATGATCATACATTAATCTCTTAATCAATAATTATATTTAATTGAAGTCGGAAAAGCTACTTCCTTTGACACTACTGTGATGTACTTATATTGTTTCTCAAGCTTAATAAAGGCATGCAACTTAATAAATGGGAAAAATTTTTGATTTGGAAATATCTTTATGTACAGCATCTATTTATCAGTTTATGTGTATATGATCTATTAAATGGCATTTCTTTGCCATTCAAGAACAGAGGTTAACGTGTTACATGTACCTGGTAAGAAATACTTGAACTTCATATTGCTCTAAGTATAATAGAGGGAGCAAGCATGGCAGCTAGAATATTACTAAAACCCATCTTTATGTTAATTTTTTTTCTGCTATAATATATTACTGCTGCCATAGCCCATATAAACCACCAAAGAAAGCATTTTATGTGTTTATATTTGCATCTCTCTCTCAATTTCTTTAATCATCCATATAACCTAGATAAAAGTATGTACCGGTAAATTATCCTTACTGTTCGTCAGTGTCACTTAGAAGGAACAGCTGCTTATTTTTCCGTATATGTAGTTTATATACTAAAATCATTTGGAAGTCTTAAGTAGTCTGTGCATGCTCTCAAGGTAGCAAAGTTTCAATTTATAATGGAAAGGGATTTGAATCGACATATCACTGCTAAAATAATTCATTTGAAAATAATTTTGAAAGCATTTTCTCACACTTTAACAGACTGGCGGAAATTAAAAAATACTAGTAGGACAGAAATACTCAGTGGACGGAATATGTGTACATGTAAAATAGGATAGTGTAATAAAAATATTCTTTTTAATTTTTATGATAGATGTTGTTAAAATATTTTGTACATTTATAAACATAATTCATTCACATTAGTGAGTTATCTCCCTTTGCTTTAATTCTTGTATTCCAGATTCAAACTTCCTTGGTCTCCTGTCAACACGATACATGTATGTACATTTTACCACCCGGCCATGTCAGGTTCCATTAGATTTTAAATGTTAGTACATTATTCACTTATCATAAATAAGGAGTAAATCCAGCGTGCTAAGGTTTTATAGTTTTATTACTCTGCTCTAACAGCAGATTGGTTTCAGTTAAATTACAAGTACAGTTCATGTCGTTATACATACAATGTAAGATCAATGCGTCTTTATAAAGACTACGTGTAGATATGACCAAGTTATCAACCTACTAAAGCACTATAATGTCGTCAATTTGCAGAGTTATACAAAGTCTGTACAATATTTAGTCTACAATATTGACTAGAGTTGAACCAATAAAAATGATGATAATTCATACACAAATATCAATTAACTGTATTTTAGTTGTACTTGAAAAACACAGCGGTTTGTCATTTAAAAATGAAATACAGGTACCATCAAATATAAAATAATGGACATAAATGTACTTCATAGAGGTCAATTGTCTGAATGAATTCCAGAAATGATGGATGGAAAACTGATACTAGTATTTATCTAGTGAAGAGTTGGACACAATTGTTAGTACATATACACAACATTGAAACTGGAGGAGTAAAATTATATCCATGATATTTTTACATGTATAATAGACATACAGCCATATTGGCCCCCTTGTTTGTTTCAATGTGAACAAAAAGGCTTACAATTAACATCCCTTTTGATCAGTAGTGTATCCATGACATATGATGTGAATGGGTATTCGAAAAATCTAAAAGAGATGGAATGAAGCCATGAGGGGTAGGAAGAAATATGGGCTAACCTATATATTAAACCTATTGTGTCTTTTATGGAACTTCTATGTGCATTGCGAAAAAGGTTGAAGTGACCATAAAAAACATTTCTGTCTTAAAAAAGGCAAGGATATATGAACACTGGTCTAATGAGATTTAATATCTTTTCCCTTCCAGCACTTTGTTGGTCAATTCAGTATGAAATATATAGCACCATTGAATTTGTGTGTGATTATTAAGTTGGGGGGTAAGAATGGGGTCTAGGGGTGGATGGGGTTGTATCCAAGATACTTGTGCCACTTAAACACGGCAGCAGAGTCCAATTGTAATGGAAAGAATGGAAAGACTAGGGGCACACAATTATCATATGGCAGAAGAATCAACTCATGTACATGATCAAGTGCCATGAAAGTAATACACAGGAAATAAATATGCAGAACATTTCATGTCATATTCACTATCACAATAAAGTCCAGCCAAATGACAAAGAAGTTATGGTTAATATATCTCACACATTAAGATACACACACAGATACACGTCAACATTTAATCCACAAATTTGCATTGTTCTTTTGTTTGGCAGTGACACAGATTTAGACCGAGGGCCTGGGCTCGAGTCCTGAACCCTTCTTGTCTTTTTCACTTGCCACTTGCATGAAGACCTCATTAAGTACAGTACTTTTACATCTTCATGTGTTGTAGAAATCCTGGAATTTCGCTTAGTTTACCACAGATCGTCATAAACTTCTTGGTGCACGATGAGAATAACGTCTCTCTATAACGAGGCATTCTCCGGTGCAGTGAATTATGGGAGATTTTCACTGTTACTTATGAACACATTAGTTTATAGCAGTACAAGATCATTTGGTCTTCTTATTTCCAAATCCGAACCAGCCCTTCTTTTTCTGGACCTTTTTGCTGTAGGAGCGGGGTAAGGTGGCGTGTGAGGGGATTCCCCGAACAAAGTCTTTCTGATAATTCATCTGTCCTCCTGATCTTTGTTTTTCTGAAAAAGTAATCAATTTTTTAATGCAATGAATGGAGTGAAAATGTATTAAAACAAAGATATTTGCAATATTTCTTTTTTCCATTTCAAATAATTATGCCTCCTTAACATTATTCATTAATGTTTTATTAATTTTACAATCAATGTTTTATATAGAAAGATTTAATCTCTAGGATTTTTTTTTCCATCTTAAATCAAATTACCCTGTATGGTACCCCAAAACATACCTTGACTAGTCTTGATCTTATTCAGAACCATCCTTTTCCAGTAGAGAGGAACAAAATCTGAAGAGATTAAAATGCATTGGATTAAAATCCCATCATCCCAGCAAATTTAAACATCTTTTGAAAAACATGTTTAAAAAAAGAAAATAAAGTTGACAGTTTGGTGTTTGTGAAGCATAAAGTTCACATCATTCAATTAATAACTTTGAAAGTGATTGATATATCCCACAGTTTATTCAAAACAGGAAATCTTTTATCAGATTGAGGTAGATTGAGACATATCAGCAAAATAGAGATGTTTCTAAATCCACAAAATAACAAGTTTAATAAAGCAAGGTAACATGTTAAACATGCAGTCCTTGAATTTGTTCCTGCTTCTAGAATTTATATTCATATAAGTACAGAGTTTTACATAAGAACTCACTGTTTTCCTGATCCTCTTTGACTCTCTTGCGTTCGTTGGTGAACGCCTTCATCCACTTTTCCTTCTCCGCAGAGCTCCGTGCCACCAGCAGATACCACTTCTCCCGCGAAACCTCGTGGATCTTCCACGCATTTTTAACTGTCACATTATACTGGGTATCTAAAATTTTTAGAATCAAAATACCAAATATAGTAATTATGAAATTAAAATGATACTCAGGACCAAAATTGAATTTTGTGGTTTTGATTAAAAGGATGTAATTTCGTTTTTTCAACAAGTTGGTTAGTCAGTAGAAATACCTTTTCCGTCTTCGAGATCCATAATTTCACAGTCGTCCAGATCTATTCTTCCTTTATAACTATATCCATTCTTTTTTAGGAGATCCTAAAAGAGAAACAATGAATTTTAAAACATGTACTAATACATTAATTTTTCATACTCTAAACTTTTATCTGTTAAGACTTTGACAAAGCTCTCAATTGTTATGCAAGAAATTTTTTAGAATTGTATTATTCCTTAAGTCCTCTACAATTATAAAATTTCCAATAATTTTTTTCATATCTTTGTTTCTATGGATTTAATACTTGCATATGTCTTATGTGGTAAACAGTTTATATTCATTTGAATAGGAGAGACCTAATTTAGAAGTAAGTTCCCTGTTATTAGTACATTGTGTTACCTTTTTACAATACACCAGTTGGTGATCAAACAAGAAAAAGTTGCGTTCTTGGGACCAGCCAGCAGAATTGACTTTGTTCATTTCTCCCGCGTAGATCAATTCTGAACTATCCTCTAGTAGGTCAGGCCCCTAGAAGAAAAAAATCAATGATTATCATTTCATTATTCCCAGACAAAACATTGAATACTGTGTCTACAGACATGGCTGATTGATGTAGAGATGGCGGTGGAAGAAATGACTCAATAATCCACTGACCTGCCAGTCCTCCACAGTCGTCTGCCAGTAGGCAAGCTTCTCTATGCTCTCCATCTTGCGTTTTCTTTCGTTGATCAGAGTGGCGATTTTCTTCATGGCGTCTAGCGCCCCCTGAATGTGCACATGGTCCGGATGGGTCACAGGGGTGTATTTCAACAGTTCATTGAGTTGAAGGGGGTATTTACATATCTTTTGCACGGGGGTTAATAAAAATCCTTCCAGTGGGATTTCAATCATTTCTTGTAACAACCGGCAGGCCTGTAAGGTAGAGGTTTAATAGATAATTGTCAAGTTTAAAACCAATTGTTCTCATTTGCTATTACATCACTGGCTTAATTGCTTTGCCCTTCAATTTGTTTAAATGGGAGGAAAAACTAATATAAACAGCAGAAAGTGGTTGGTAATTGAGTTACTGGATGGGCCATACCTCGAAGAAATGCCTGTATTTTTTATTCTTGTAGAGATCTTTGAGCTCTTCTGAAGCCGAGGGGTGGTTGTTGCAGTAATCAGAGTAGATCTCAAATTCCTTGCTCTGCAAACAATAAAATATCAATATTACATAACAGTTCTCACAGTGAGAAACAGAAAGATCGGAAACATTCTCATCAAAGAAAATTCTCCCCTCTCTCATTGCTTCATCCCTTAAACATTTCAGTTTGAAGTTTTGTGCAAATTAAGATATGATCACATTTGTTAATTGAGTACACACAATCCTTGTGCAAATTTTTCACTCCCTAACCTACACAGCACTTGTTGTCGAACAGAAGTTGATAAAGATCCTATGAACAAACTCAGATGTGATAATAATCCCCTCCCCATCACTTCCTCACAATATTTAAATTACTCACACACTCCAGGAAACAGTGTCCTAACTGACTCTGATGAGGATTCTCCTTCACAAATGAGCTCTCAATATTCTCCAGAAACTTTTGTGAGAATTCATAAATGGCCTCCATATTGCCAAATATCACAGAAATCCTATCTTCCGAGAACATATCTTCTCTTTTCCTTGCATGCCGTATGTAGCCCTGGAAGTTAGGAAGAACAATGGGTTAAAGAATTACCGGTACTTCTTGTGACATTAATTAAGTTTCAATAATGTCTTAAATTTTACTAAAAATTTGTCGCTTCTTTTTTCAGACTTGTAATTCTTCAATTTTATCAAAAAGAGAGAAAAATTGTACAAACCTCGACAACATCTTTGAGATGTTTGACGTACTCTCGCTCTGCGTTGATAATTTCATTGACCACATTTTCCCTGGCCTGGTCGGAATTGAGGACACTGATTCTATGGTTGGCTGGACTGGAATGTTCTAAGATGCCTTCTGCATGGAGGCCTAGATCAGAAGGCTCCTGGTTCACTCGTAACTGAAGAGATAATTGGACGTCATTCAGCATACGACAAAAATAGATGAAAGTACTTGAGTGTTGCTGTAAAATGCTTGACAATGAGTACTGTTTTAAAACAGGAAGATCCCTACATAAACTTTACTTAGGAGCAGTTGCAATTTTATTTTCATCACTCTAGGCTTTCTAGTAATAAACATTATGATATTTCTGTGGATATTCGTACCCTGACAAAAGTGGCTGGGAACCACCCCTCGCGGTCATCAATGGCCCCCCACCACCAGTCTTTGTCCGACATGTCTGCCACGTCTATGACATCACCGGCACGGAATCCAAGCTCTTCTGGATCCATGGTGATGTGGTCCCATAATGCCTCGGCATATGTTAATGTGTCCGGCTCTGGTCTCTGAAGAATAAAACAAAGCCCTCAATTTTAAGATAACAAAATTTCACAAATAAAACTCTTACAGCAAAATTGCTGCAATATGTGATGGCTGATGGATACAAAATAAAATAAAGTCAAAGCTATGTCTCTCCTCTATTTCACCTTCAAAATGAATCTTAAAAGTCAGTGTGGCATAATGTTACAATTTACAAGTGAATCCATAGAAAGCTCTTTTATGAAAACCAGAAGAGTTGAAGGGAGAGAGATTTAATTAGCCAAGGTTATATGCACATTAATCTACATTGTCAAAAAGAGTCCTGAAAAGTTAACAAAGCATGTCAGAGCTCGAGTCACCTAAAATACCACAATGGAGAGAGGTGGCATGTTTCAAGTTAGAATCATGTTAGAATTAAAGTTTTTCACCTCTGAGATTTTACACCTGAATAGACTTGTATAGATTGTCACACCTATGCACAAAGTTTGGTCAAGATTTTACAACAGGCCGTTTTGTCATTTACAAAGCCAGCAGAGGCCAATAAACCTCTGCAATTTCAACTGGGCAGGTCAACAGATTTAAACTGAATAGAGGACATTATAAATTGTGTCCATTTTCTTTTGATCCGTCTATGGTTCAAATGTCTCTCAGAAGACTCAAATAGGCTATCCATATTGATTCTATATATATCACAATAAGCTAATAACCTGAGTAAACCATCAATTATTATTGATTCTATGCTGGTAATTAACTCAATCCTTATCCAATTAAGGTCACAGCAGGAAAATGAGAGAGTCATTAGGCAAACACCACTACAGGTAAAATTCAAAATTCCTTCTCTGCATGATGTCAACAAGTCTTATGCATACATGACTAAAAAGTTGAAATCTTTAGAATTATAAAAGATGTTCTGTCTCAGTGCTCCGCTAAAATTAACTTGTCAAACAATTCATTCCTTGAAAACATCACCTTAATCAAGTATCAGATTTACAGTAAACTGAGAATAAAGAGTGTCCCATTCAATGTTAAGAGTTTAAGTGAGAGTGAATAAGTAGCAGTATAAGGAAGAAATCCCTTTACTTGCTGCATCAGCAGTAACTATGTATATGCAGCCATATGCTCGACTGCATTATAGGAGAAAACAAATATTGATCAGTCGACAGTGACATTCATGATAAAATGATTCACTACCGTGTATCAACCCTGCTAGCTCCGTGTCCCCCCCACGAGTTCTACTCACTTTTGACAGGAATGTCCACACCAGAAGAACTATCACGCCCCAGAATGCTACTTCCACAAGGAAGCACATTTTTTCCCTACTGTCCTGTAATTTACAGAACTTCCATGGAAATCACGACACACAGAATGACATTACTCCGGGAGGCTTCAGGAAGCAATGCGTAGAGTAGAGTATAATGCATTGGGGCCCGCCACGGGGGCGAAACGTACACATGGAAGAAAGAGGGCACCATGTGTGTTTATATTCTGTCAATATCTCTACTGTCATTTACATACATGTAGGTTATCTACACAGAGTAAATAAACAAAGACACACACGCAGATATCTTTTGAAGTATCGGGCCAATGGATGAGTAAGCTAGGGGTTTATTGGAGAGGGTTGCCCAGCTATCTTGTCTTGGTTCACTTTCCAAGGAGCATGGGGGGATCCTAATCAACTCAGTAATGTGTTTTAGGGAGATAACTTTCCTATCTAATTAGCACATTTAAACAAAGAAATTTGCACAGGGAAGAAAGAACCTGCTGTACTTTTGGATGCCAAGGTTATAAAACTACATCAACATCATTATAAGAATACTCAAAATACCCTCTGTGTCATACCTGAACTTTGACCTTGAAAAGTCTAACTTTCAGGTGGACCATGATTACAGAATAAGGAAGCTTAGACTTGGGATGTGAACACTATGAACTGAAATCAATGACTTATGAGAATGCTATGGTGGTTTGTTGTTTATATATTGGGGCCTAGACAGATAGACGACTGAATTGCCTGTCAACTAGTGCAGGCATGCATGGACTGGGACAGGGTATATTCTACAGGTGGACCGGACAGGTGAAAACAGCAATTACAGCCAGCAGCAGGTGCCCCCAGGTCATTTTTATTGTCTCGCTCACACCTTGGTTTTAAACATTAGTGGGCTGACAGGTGCACTTTTCTTAAACAATGATACAAATTGCAGCATACATAATTGCACTTTACTACATATACAAATACTTTATAACTATAGAGTACCTAAGGTAGGTAGAAACTCCCCAAGAGCAAATATCAAGGTGATTCATTAACAAACAGCAATCAATTTACCGGTAATACCCAGTTATATATCTAGATGGTCATATAGATACATAGTAAGGTACAGATATTTTCATTGAAATATTGACCTCCACTTGATAGACAGGTTCCAGTCTTTCCACAGAATTCTCCCGACTTTCATGGAGAGTCCGACCTCCAACAATCCTCATGGATCCAAACCTGGACCTATCCAAGGCCCCCACCTTCATAACAGGGTAGGTGCCCTGTCTGTTCATGGAAGGCGTGGCCCCTGCCATCCTCTAACCTCACAGGGCTTTACCCCATGTATTTATCTCCACCACCACAAATCCAACGAATCTTCCATGGTCACTGGTGTAATGTCTTCACTTCACTATTAAAGTTTGAAATTACCAGTACACACACGCACAACAAAAAAAGACACCTTTGAAGTGCAAAACCAGGGAGAATACCAGTATATGACACTACAACGAAATTATTTCCATAAACTGAATAAAATATTCATGTTAATTGTCTTTCCACACTTGAATTAGTCATTGTCTTTCATTCAAAGAAGCATATACATCCAAATCGTCAACCTTGTCCACAAACAAGGAAATGCGTATTTGCGTAAATGTATTTGTCGACTTTCAAAATCCTGCTCCCAAACTACTGAATTCCCTGTTTGTTTTCCCTACATGTTTCATAGTTCCTAGCTATAACAGCATGTACAAACTCAGATCCTTTGCCATGACATCTTAATATCAGTGTTGCTATAAATCATCAGAACCTTGGGAGCCCCCTGTGTACGTAATATTCCATGTGTAAGTGGAGGTAGGGCTGATATAACACCATCCTGCTGCCCGGAGCTCGCACATAGTACATCCTGGTGATCTACTCTCTGATTCACTCCATCTCTCTTGCTGACCACTTCATGTCCGATTAGTCGTGATATCCATCAATAAAGAACACTCTCATCAGGAGCTCACAATTTCCTCTGCTGACTCCATATACCCTCACACAAAGAAACTCAATCCATTGTTCCGTTCACCATTAATGTAAGATTGGTCACCCACAATGCCACTTCTTTCATATTTCAGAACAAAATGCCATAAAACCATTGTTTCAAAAACAAGAAATCAATGTTTGCTCCACAGTTTTCCGATATAAAATATGTATTCCAAGCGCTCATCAAAACGGCAACATTTTTTTGACTCGTCATCATAAAAATTTTCTATCCGAAAACATCATCTCCTATTTCACCTTAGATCAATGACGAATCCCTTGTTAGTCTGTCAGCCATGTTTTATTAGGTCCACAGCAAGGAAACATGTCTCTGTACTTTGATTTTACCAAGAAAGCACATGCTTTTTTCCAATGAGTGACATACAAACTCCCTTGTACATTAAAGAATTAACTAGCAGCCAAATTAAGTCCAAAATATTGATCTCTCTATGGGAGCTAGACTCTATATTTTATCATCTTAATGGGCCCTGTTTACATCAAATTACAGGTTACCACCATATCTTTTTAATAAGCATACAGAAAAAAAATTACTTATTTTCCATTTAGCTGTATTTGACTTTTGCCCATGAGAATATTTCTTGCATTAGTTTCACCTTTTATAGCCTTGACGAATGCCAAGATATTTTTCTTAAAAGGCAATGACATGCAACTTGCATTAGTTTTTTAACTGTCAGCAGATTTTTTGTAAGTGTTCCAGACAGGAAAGAAAAAAAAAAAGATATACCATGGGCAATAACTCTGATGCTGATATACTTACAAAAAACAGCCTGGGTATTTTCTAATGGAAAGAGATCATAGAGATTTGTGATACAAATCTTTGCTTAGTATGAGGTAAACCTAAAGTCATAGTAAATGCTCTACCCACTTATTTCAGAAAAATAGAACAAGTACATGATAAAGCATCAAACATACATGAGCCCCGACATTAATGTGTACAATAATAAACCATTACAGACTACCAAGGCACTTTGAAATGTTGATATTGCCAATATATTCACAGGAAGCAGAAGTTCTATTGTTTTGTGAGCTGAAAATTAGTGCAATAAATGTCTTGCATAATTTTCAGCTTCCTAGATTGAATACATGGGAAGTCTTGGTTTTTTAATGCCGTCCTTACCTCTCGTAGGGTAGACAGATAGTGAGCGGATATCCGAGACGTGAGACTTTTTTCGTGGAGACTGATTTGGTCTGTGGAGAATTCCGAGCCCTCGTCACTGCTACTGTCATTGTCATAGTGACACAGCACATCTTCCCGGTGCAGATTTGAAGACGCTGTAAAAATAAACCAATAAAATATATATCATGAAATAGGTAGTTTATTATCTCCATTTTTCTCAGTTGAACACACAAAAATTTAACACGAAACAATTAAGGTGTTCTATTCCTTTTAAAGGATTTTTTCTTTTCTTTTTTTTTGGCCACAAATACCTATTGTATCTTTCATGTAGTTCTGCCTTGTATGTAAAATAAATATGTGACATGTTAAGTCATTTGTAAAAGAGATCAAGGTTTATTTCCCTCTGAGCAGATATCAGATCTCATAATATTGGTAAATATACAAGTGTAAAAATGACATTCAAGTTTGCATGCTGCTACAATTTCCATATAAATCAGACCAGTATACACTACAGTTCACGTGCAGGTCATATTATTAACCTTATCATTGAATTTATCTGTAATGTGGTTATGATACAAAACAATTAAAAGGAAAATCTGATAATTAAACTAAAACATATAATATTGATGCAGGAAGCATTAAAGGTTTTACCCCCTGTTGTTTGTTATGAAAAAATGTTTATGATGATCGAGCTATATTTTATGCAACTATTTATAAATCTGGTTATCAAAGGGAAAATTTTCCATTAACTGATTATACATGTATAAATTTCAAAGTTCATCAAATAAGTGTAAAATCTAATAATATTGTCAAAATATGTAAATTAAGTGTTTTCTATATTTAAAGGATAATAACACTCAATTGCTATACAACTACTTGTATACATATTATATATTTATAGTTTTATTATATTAAACCCTCTGTCTTTAAATTAATTCTATTATTGTCAACACAAAATGTAAAGGATTTGTGCAATTTAGGTAAATATATTAAGAATGCTTTTGTAATCAGAAAACTTCATGTATAAACTTGCCTTTTTCAAGTGACCAGTATATGTATTATAACATGTGTATATTAATTGTATATGTCTATGAGCTGTACAGCTGTTGACTAATAAACAATACAATACAATATATTTTAAGTGAGAAAACATATATTTTGCACTGAAATTAATTTTTTTTAATATTTAAAGCTAGATGTGTATATAGACTGTATAAGCATCATCGTTAATCTATCGATATCAACCAAAATACAAAAAAATAAAAATCAGTGCCTATCAAAATTTAAATATGCCTTTAAGACAAAAATCAGATAATTATATTCAAGAATCTGAGCAGAATGCTAAAAGGTCTAAATTAGCTCTCAGTTTAAAATCTGGCTGACATAAAGAACCTGAAAGTGAAGAATTTGATGCTGACATACCTATGGTACTGAGGAACTTTTTCCTCTTGCTGAGTTTGTCCAGACTCTCAGGCATACTGTGGGATCTAACCAAGGGGGTCTTCCGCCTCTGTTTCCGTGGGGTGCGCTCCAGCCGTGTCTTGATGGGGTGAGGGGTGGACATCTGAAACAGGTCACATAGTGTCATAAAACAGCAGTTCTCCAATGAATTCACTTTTAATCCTTTTTTCATACACACATAAATAAATCAAATTTTCCAAATTCCACAATGTATTACAAGTTGAATGAAATTGAATGGATTTGGAATTAATGGATTATATTGCACAATAGTGAGTGTGTATATATCTCTTTGGAACAATAGATTCTGTAAGCAAGTTTCTGTTCAAACTTCTATAGAAATTTAAAAGCATGTCACAGATATTGTGTAATTTTACATGGTTTAATGTGAGAATACTCAATAGAACTCTGGGGGATTTCCTAGGCCCCCATTCACAAATCAATTTTAACACCTTTATAATAGGTAGGTGGGGAAGGTCATCTATGGACCAAGTCATAATAATTACAGGTCAGGTGTGTAATTACTCGATGACATGTTAGACAGGTGAGATAATTAATCCAATAGGTTGATTGTAAAAGGTGTGAACGATGTACTTAATTAATGTAGGAATATACTAGTGTACTCATATATAATAACTGGGTATGTACATGGATGGATGTTTACCAGCCTAGCTCATTCACATACATATGACTTGAAATAAAATTCTGATGTAAATACAATACAAATTAACATAAACATACTTAACATAGATACACCTTATATTTTGATCAAATGTAATTTTACAAATAGTCATTTATATTAATCATTCAATAATCCATTAATTAATCAATTAAAGCACAGAATATATATTTCATAGAACCTTCATACAGCGAATCATTTTAAAGAAAAAAATATGTGTTTATTCTGTATTTTGTTGTATTATGTAAAAAAAAAAACCCCAACAACATGACAACAGTTTTAATTTCCCTATGGTTAAAATAGAACTCACTCCCGTGTTAATCACACTATAGAAATGATAATTTAATAGCTCAGTTTTTCTTTTATTATGCGAAACAAACATTTTTCATTTAGACTATACTGGATCTCCCTGACCCAACACACCAGGACATGACAAAAATGTATCTTGTTTTCCTATAAAGAGATTTACTGACAGGAAGCCCAAGAAAATATATCATGTAATGCATTAGTCACAACCCACCTTAATAAAATGTGAAATTAACATCTACCATTATATATATATAAGCTTTTCTTTACTATGATTGACAATCATTTTCCTATGAAAATAAGTAATTTAGCAACTTGTATGGAGATCAAATTGACCTACAGGCCATTAATTTATTTCAAATACAGATGATATTTCTTATTAAAAAAGAGAAAACAATTTCAATATTAAACATATATAGACCAGTCTACAGTTCTGTGCCCTACCAGTCGGGATCTGTCTGTTTTGTTACAGGATACCCTCCGTAGAGGAACCGAGGTACACACATTGTTCTCGATAACGTGAACCACATTAATCCCAAGCCGAACACGGATTCCTTCCGACAAAAGATATCCGTTGGATAAAGCACTAAAATTATCACTGCCACATCGTCCTACACAGAGTTTATCCGAACTCATCTTAAAAATCTCAAACATAGCTGCTCCCTACTCCAACACAGTCAATGAAAACACTGATAAAGCTTCCCTTACTTATCATGACACTATGTGTTATAATTTGGGCCCAACAAATAAAAAAAAATTTAAAAATTCACCCTGAACCACTATAAACAAACACAACACTTGTCAGGCAACAAAAAGTGGTTGAGCGAGTTCGGAAGCTTTCAGAGCTACAAAGACTTTAAGTGTGTCCTCTGTCTGCCACAGGAAAGTTGAGACCACTAAGAACACCCCCCAGATAAGTAAATCCAGTCCTTGTACTAAATAGGAAGCACAAACAACAACACTTGAGTAATATTACATTCACTCTGCAGAACACAGTCATGAAAGCAGTTCTTAATGCCTTGTTACACACACTGCCTCAGGGCCCTAACTCTTCCTGTTGAGTAGTTCATTTAAATAATTATTTTTTTTTTTTGGCTATTGACAATAATTTATGTGTTAGAATTCAGTGGACCTTAAATGTTACCTAATTAGATCATCAGCAATCATGGGTGTTTTAAATGAACAGGTAAAAGGGAGTATTTGATACACAAAACATAAAACATTGAAGTGTTTTTAAACAAATAAATGAAATTTATACAATGCTCTCTTTATACATGTAACATTTTGTTGTTTTTTTTAGTCAGCTAATTTTAGGGGAAAACATTGACAAAAGGAAATATATACATGTACTGACAATTTGCCAGGAAACTCTCTCCCACGTTTTTATTAACATAAGAACACTTATCAATTAATATTTTTATTTTGGACTGGTGAGGATTGGAGGGGGAGGGGGTGAACCGGGGGGGGGGGGGGGGGGGGGGGGTTATCATTCTTAGGAGGGCTTGATAGTCATGGCAATTTTTAGACTTTTTTGATCCCTTTTGTAGAAGAACACTATATATAAATGTTTAGGAAATTACCCAAATTTAAATAGTAAACTATACAGATTTTTTCTTCATTAAATAATAGTTTATAGCTAAAAAATCATATCTTAATTTAATCTAATAAAGATCTGATGCTTAATTTGTTGACTAACCAGCCTCCTTAATTAATATACATTGTACATGAAAACTTTGATATATAGTCTATATAAAGTACATTATATAGATTTCATAGAGAGTACTTATTTATTTCATCAGCATTCATCATATATATCCATGCATATATGTATATAGACATGTTGCAGTAACTGTATATATATTTATACACAAGCATCCGTGAGAGGAGCAGAAAAAACAATGCTGTCATATCTCTGACATGTATTAATATTCACCTTTCACAGTCATTTCCTTTTCTTTTTATAATAACAATGTTTACTGTACAGTGTATATCAAGGGAATAACCATGCATGGAAACCTGTACTGTGTATCAATCACACATGCTCACTGCACAAATCTCAGTTATCTCCCCCTGACTGCTAGCCGACTCGAACATGCACAATGATTCTGTCATACATGTATAATCGTACATATAAAACAGCAATTCAAACAGAACGGAGAAAAGAACACACCACTCCTCCATAAGGAACACACAGGATGAAATATGTATGTGAAACAAAAGATTAGAAAAGAAATATCAATTCAACATTCAAATTACCTGTTTAACCAAATTTCTCTACAAATGCAATATGGCAAGTTCATTAATACTTTGGAATAAATTATTTTCAAGATTTTTGAAAATGAAGTGATAAATATAATTATTATGACCGATTTCATCCCATTTTTAACTGCGTTCCACAAATCATGCAGTTAAAAAATGTACCAAACTAAGGTGTACTGGACATATGTGTTGAAAATAAAATGGTGCAAAGATACCCCTGTCACATTCAGAAATTAAATAAGGGAGGATGGGGTCTATCATGGTCATTTTATATATTTTTTTTAACTCATAAAGAAAAAGATTCGCTGAATTTTAGCTGTTTACGATTGTCAGGGATTAAAGGTAATACTCTGCCATAGTGTCAACTCTCTGATAAGTGAAGTGAATTATGTAACTTTGAAGATTATTGTATGAAATATGTACTGACTACTATACGCGTCCATAATTATTTAAAATGAGATACTGTATACAGGGAAATATTCGCCCCCATTTTATTTTCGCCCCTTTTGCCCTCATTGTTAGTGGGCAAATTTAAGACTGGGCGAATTCCGATGTTTTCAACTATTTTTCTTTAAACACAACTGTGTCTGGGTGAATTCAAGATGGGGCTAAACTGTTTGTAAGTGTAGAAGAGCAAAATTTACACAGGGCGAAAATAACCCTGTATACATTAATCATCAGTTCACCTCATTTATACTAATAAAGCCCTCATTTATACCAATAAAGATTTCCAGAAAAACAATTTAGACAATACTTCTTGTAAAACTCAAACAAATGCTATACGGGAGTATATATACTCTAAAAAAACACAAAAAAAACCCCTTTAAATTCTTACCACCTACCAACCTTTTATATGTATTTAGTTTGATGAGAATTGTAAACAAATTTTTTAATATATCATGTGTGAGTACCAGTACTATTGGTCATAAACAGATTGATACTTCATCTGTGCATGTACATGCATGGTCTATTACCATAAATGTTTTAAATGATCAGATGTCTCCCTTTCTATCCTATTTTCTCACAGAATATGATGATAATTTGACCTAACTATGTGTCAGACCTACTCTGTAATCAGACAAGCTGATACTATGGTCTACCAAGTCCTCTAGTAGGTCAAGGTCATAGCTGCATGCTTTCTGTATTTTCATCCTTGAACTAGCTGCAAACCTGTTCATTCACTGACACGAAATTTACTTTTAAGACATTTTACCCTACAACTTCTTTCTGCCTCAAACTAATTTTTCAAGGACTTGCCACCCCATCCCCCCCCCCCCCCCCCCCACTTACTTGGTTTAGACAACTCACCCTTCTCATGCTTGGTTTTTGTTCGTAACTGTACAGATGTCCATACTTCTCCAAATTTTGTAGAGAGCTGTAGGGCAACAAGCATATCTGGCTCCCAAATGGCTTCATATCTTCTTCTCCTATGGAGCTCCCACCTAGAAGAGAGAAATCAACTCATCATAAAGTTATGTAACATAGCTGGCTCAATAAGAATCTGTATTCATGATATTTCTTTGTTTCCAATGAAGTAAATCTTATGTTGACTTAGGAAGCATCATTACATCTATGTATCTAAGATGCAGCTAATCATTCAAACTTATGAAGTAGAGTAATTATACATGTATCTTGACCATATTGTTTTGATATGATAAAGAGTATTTTTCTTCTCCAATTAAGTTTGACTTATTAATAATTCTATGACAACAACAAGAATGCAATAAATCTGCCAAGTACCACTGATAACGGTAAGAAGAGAGCCATTACTACCCAGAGACATTTTCTCCCAGAGATTAGACCCTAGCTTGTAGAATATGATGTCACATAGCTTGCTGTATGCAGGAAGCATATGAACAATGTCCACATGCATAACATTGATCAAGAGACAACATAAATATAATATATTTATAAGCATACAATGCATATTTGTTTAAGGTTCATTATCCTCTTGTTTGTTTACTCAAGATTTTGATTTATAAATACATTTATTTTTTTCAACTAAAAGTATGATCACGGTGCAAACAATTTTAGCCTTCCTTGACAGAAATCATGGTTTAACATTATATCTTTTATAAGGCATAATTGTAATTAATATAGTAAGATTTATCTCTCTTGCCAGACTGTCTAAGAACCAAAAATACACACTATATGTGGTACAAGTACAATTGAAATTAATGAATATACATGTACATTGTACAAAAAAAAGTAAAATACATACAAGTTATGTACCGTGCATGTATATACATGAAAATATGCTTCATAATTCAAATGAAATAAGTCTATATGTTCAAAACATTTTTATCAAAAAGCCTATTAAAATCCTTCAAAAATGGAGACTACCTGCATGCCTGCCCTAAATTCCTTAGACAAAAAGTTCCTGCTACTAATTTTCTTTCTACAGATACCAGTAATTCCCCCCCCCCCCCCTGCCCCTCACTTCTATGCACTAAATGTATTGACCCATTTGCCCAAAATTACTAGTATTGTGATGAACTTTGTAACTTTGTAAATAAGGAACTAACAAAGTGTTAAATAAGAGCTAGTACTTACGCATTTACGTATTTATTGCAATACATGTGACATATTTATACTTGCTCAAGTGTTCATGAATTAGATAGATCTGCATAATGTGGAGAATTTTCCAAAAATATACAATACGGAGAATTTTCCAAAAATATTTAAATGCTTATTTTGGGAAATGATAAAAAGAACAAAATACTTATCGTCAATTTAAAACCCGACAAGGACTACTGACAGCAACACTTAGCTAACTTTAAGAAACTTGACAAAAATTTGTCCAATCAAAAGATACCAGCATAAGAAGCAGGACGGTCCTTCAAAGGAATTCCCAAACACTCCATCACTGTGACATTTCCTAGTTGATCACAACCTCCGATGCAAAGTTTGCCATTTTGGCTGACACAGATAACATATAATACACATTGATAATGATGATGATGATACTATCCCCTAATAAAAATCAACCGGAAGGCAAGTCACTTAGAAATATTCACACAAACTGTCCCCATCTAACCAACACTTTCCTGAGATCACAGTATATATATGCAGTGGTTGCTGCAGTAAACAATAATAGCTGATCCCTGCCTCTATCTAGACTCAGATAATCACTGATCTCTTCTTCTCTGGTCAACACCCTAGCATTCCTTTCTAATTGCTATGCAGATAAAAAGCATAACAATTTTTTTTATATATTCCACACTATCTCAATATTCTGTCTAAGTGGTGAACAGATTTTTTTCTCTTTTTATACGTTTGTCAATACTTTCATAGAAAGAAGGTGAGCCCCTTTTTTTTAAAACTCTTCATGCGTATACTGGTAAATTTATTATTTTCTTCAAGAAACTTTTTATGAAATAAACCAACTGTTATGTAACCTGCGTTTCCAAGTAGAATGGGGTGATAAGATTAGAAGTCTATATTATCTTTTATGCTGGGGGGTATATTCATTGTTAGGTTGGAAAGAAAGCTTCTTTTATATTCCAGGATAAATTCGCTACTCGCTGTTATTTTGTGGCTGTTGTAGGTATACCTTTGGAGGTTAAAAAACAAGTCGTTATATCATCTTAACAATAAACGATTTTACGACAATCCTTAATATATTTAATTAATACCGGTAGTCTCATTGATTTGCAAAGGTGAACATTTTTTAAAAGATTAACAATTTCAAGGCATATGAAGTAGATGAAATATTAGATATTCTAAGAAAATACTTATAAATCCCAAATAACGACTGAATAGAAATAATTTATATCTGTACACATAGGTACTACGAACAATTCGATAAAAATACTGGTAAAATGAGCCAAGGAAATTTTTTTCTCAGTTGAAGGTTGAAAAAAGGGAAAGTTTATATAATATATTAAAACAAGGAAATGTAAAAGCAGTTTATGGTTTAGCTAACCTAACTGTTAACATTTTCAACAGACAAACTTAAGATACTTTAAATTCATAATTATTTATTCAAATTCTATTAATTTGATCTTTGTTTGGGGCAATGTTACTCCTTAAGTCCATATATGATATGCATATTATGTAGGAGGTACTTATTTAAAGGATATCTATTTGTGCTTCGAAGTTTTTTTTCTTCTGCAGCTGCTTTTCTGAGGAAAAAACGCTCATCAATCTTATGCAACAACATAGATTACTTTTTTAAGACTTATTTCATCTTGTTCCTGCTTTAACTTTTGGATACTTAAGAAAAATCTATTTTTATAAAATTTGTATCCAACTTATACTGATGATATTATTTTTGTCAAAGCAGAAATATTCGTTGAGGGTTTAATTTCGTTAATTTCATTGGCAGTATAAATCAACAAAATTAAATCAATGACGAATTTTTCACCAAAGTATTAATGAATACAAAGAGTTTACGATATGACGAAATTAAATGCCAACGAAATCTTGTTTCGTTTCGAAAAGATTTCGTTTCAAAACAACGAAATTTTGACCCAACAAAAATATGTGTTTCTACAGTATACAAACAATTTAACATTGAACATGCTTTATATACCAGCATATATGTACACACATGCAATAATTCTCAAGGAAACAAAATTCAATCTAAATATAGTTTGTGTACAAGTTGATATACATACATAAAATACAATATTGCTAGGATCAACAAAACAATAAATGAAATAATCTGCACATGCAAACAGAAAACTCTAAAAGCAATGAAGCTAAAAGCTGAATATCATAAGAAAACAATAAAACAATTAGACATGAATAGGGAAAACAAAAATAAAAAAATCACTGAAGGACAATCAGCCATGATGGAAATTTAACAAAAATGCCATAATAAAAATGCCAAAAAAATAATAAAGATATGGAATAGAACTCAACAGTAATTTCACTTACTACCTGTCAGAAAATCATAGTCGTCAATAACCTCCTCGTACATTTCATCAAACATCTGAACATTGTCCTCTGAAATATTTCCATAAATTCGTTACAAAGCCATAAGGTCCAGTATTCAGCACTTTTATATACATCAAGTACATGTAAGCTAGCTAGCTAACAAATTGACTTTGTCATATATTTGCCACTACATGTACTTATGTATCTCAATATAAAGGCACTTGAAAGTACTCTCAAGGATGGGTATCTACATTTGAATCTGTGTACATGTACATGTATATTTGTTTACAATATTCATAGTTTTTAAAGGGGTGTGCCGTTTATTTTCTGCTGATAATTAAACAATTACAAAACAAATTTTTCAGCTGTACTTGAAACCAAGCTGAGTCAATGCTGCAGCTCTTAAATGGTGCATTTGATGCACATGTGCTGCAAATTATCAGGATACAAATTCCTAATGCACAAAGAATTTTGTGAAAGCTCATAAAAATGTGCTGCATATTTAGATATATCTCAAAGTGACTGTGACCTTGATCCATTCTGATAAAAGAAGAAAGAAAGCCCTGAAAACATCATTATGTCCAATTATCTTCATACCTAGGTCTGATTTGGGCCTTTGCTTGGATTTGCGGGATGATTCCCGCCTTTTGACTGGAGCGACCTCCCCTGGTTCTTCCAGATCTGCCCATCTGACGCTGATTTCCGACTTGGGTCGTTCCGGCCTAGGTGACGGAGATTTTCGCCTTCGAACCACATTAGCAGTAGGATCTTGTGGGGTCTACAATTAACATTATTAATATTTGCAAGTACAGCCCATCAGTATGTAATACAAAGTAATAATGATTTAAACTCTTGGGAGTCTAAATTGGCAAGCGAAACATGTAATCAGTAATACTCCAAACAAAAACAGTGAGAATAGCAAAACTGCTAAATAAAAGATCAACAGATTACTTAAAATGATAGAGGATTTCAGGGTTGATTCATTTCTGAAGCCATGTATCAATAAAATGGATTATTTAGATCCATCAGTGCTATCTCAAACATGGCTCCACCCAATGCATTTACACAGGCAGAAAAATGAAAATATTTCAAGACCTTCTATAAATATATATGCAGCTTGATGCTGGAGTGAGCATCTTTGATGCTGAGCCTAAATACACACTGTAAAATTATCTTGTCAGACTGCGTACGTAATTTGCTTCACCAATGCAATAACATGAAATTGTAACCATTTTACCTTGAGAAATCCATTAAATACTCAAAACAGTACATTATTAAAATCACGGCGGATATTAAAGAAATGAAAATCCCTCTAACATGTCTAATAAGATAGAAAGAGATCCCTGAAGCTAAAACTGTAGCTGTGAAATAGTCGGCTAAAAACTAATATTACAAATCTAATATTAAAGAGTTATTGCTAAAGATTCTCATGAAGAGAGAGAGTAAAATTTTTTATCAAATGTTGAATCCATTCAATAAAAAATAAAAACACTTCCTGTAAATGCAAAAAGTCATAGTTTGACATTCTCTACAATATCAGTATCTATGTATCATGTACATGTACTCATTATTACACTTCAAACTAACCTCAGAATCAGAGTTATCTCCCTCTAAATTGTCATCACATTTATTCAAATCCGACTCCTCGTTTTCATCCACATTACAACTAATTTGCACAGAATCAGTTTCATCCATAAAACTGACAGCTTCTGCTGAATAAGTTTCATTTGAGATACTGACATTTCCACCTGAATCAGATTCACATGCAATATTGTCAGCTTCGCCAAAACTAGTTTCATCTTTACAACTGACAGTTTCAGTGGAATCAGTTTCATCTACAATACTGACAGCTTTAGTAGATCCAGTTTCAATACTGACAGTTTCAGTAGCATCAGTTTCATCCACAATATTGACAGTTTCAGTAGATTCAGTTCCATTTACAATGTTGACAACTTCGGCTGAAGAAGTTTCATCATCTGGACAAACTGATTCCTGTCCAGCATACGCTTGATCATTTCCTTTGTCTTCATCACATGGACTTTCAACAACTGCACCCTTTTCTTCAACAGTTTCTTCTGACCCCTCCCTGTCTAATTCACATGACGTCTCACTAGACACCTCTATTTGTATACCACTTGAATCCTCACTACCACTTGACCCCTCACTACCACCTGACCCCTCACTACCATTAGTTCCATTGCATACCCCTGCATCTATCTCCCCTTTCTGATATGTGTCATTTCCAGTCACTCTTTCTACCTGCTCATCTTCATTATCGCTTGGTCTTGAATTCTTCCTCCTTGGTGACTCGCTACAACCATATGGTAGTAAGTGTTTCCCATTGGAATTGGTGTATTGCTCCTCTAGAGCTTTCCAAGACATGAGCTTGCTCTGCACAAGGCTCATACTTCCTATTCTGTTCAGCTCTCTGAACAGACTTTTGGGTCTCTCAGGATCGGGGTTTGATTCTTCCATGCTACCAGTCAAACTTGCTGGCAAACTAACAGGGATGCTTCTATCTCCTTTTTGGTCCATCTCCAATCCGTGAATACTGCTCTTTCTAGCTTTTAAAGGCTTCAATCTTACAATACTTTCATCACACATATTTTGTGCTGGTGCTTCATGTACCAACACCTTATTTGCAACTTCCTGCTTTGGAAAAACTTTCACTTCAAAATCAGTACTGCTCTCCCCTAATCTTAAATTTGTGTTATTTTGTGCAGTTTCTGTATAATTGCGAGGTTCGTGTAATGAAGTATCTATTCCTGTGAAAAAGAATGCTTCACTTTCATCACATGATTCATTGAACTGGTTCTTCTCCTCTACATTATCTCCACATAACTCCAGTGGAGCTGACTCGGATGGTACTTGAGGTGTTTTAATATGAACAATCTCTTTGTTAACCTCAAATAGGGAAGTGTCCTCTCCAGTAAAATGAAAGTCAGTACCCTCTTGTCCACCATGAAAACCAGCAACACATTCACAACTACCCTCTGCCACAGTCTCCGTCTCTTCACAGATCGTATTTTGGAGTCTCCTTGTAGGACCCTTATATCCTGACTCAGATTTCCCACAAAGAAAATCCTGTTCCAAATGTCCTACCTTGAGATCTCGTCTTTGTTGGGCTGTGGACAATACCCTTGCAGTTGTGCAACTGGAACGAGAGCGTGGAGAGGTTGGAAGGCTTTTAGAGCCATGAAGATTGGTCTTGCTGGAAGGGAGACCCTCCTTCTCTGTTGACCTGATCGTAGTAGTCTCTTTCAGGCTTTCGGACCTTTTGACCATCCATGCTAGTTCGCAGTCACAAGACCTATCAATTCTCAGAGTTCTGAACTGATTGGAATCCACAGAGGAACAAGTGCAAGTATACTGCTGTTTGTGGCCACGTGATCTCTTAAAACAAGAGAGAAACATGGGTCCTTTCATTACCCAAAAAACACAATTACGGTTTAACAATTACGTCAATATCATTAGCAGAAGCCCTCAGCCACATTCTGAACATATTTCAAAAATCAAACACTTGGGTGAAACCATCAAAGTCTATTTTCTTTTTCCTCCAATCTATTATAACACTGTCTAATAAGAAACCAAAGGTGCAATTTCTTTCTGTGAATTACGTTTTCACTTCTTTCCTCGGCTTTTGCTGCAAGATTCAACAGACAGAGCAAAACAAACAAAAAGTTTTTTTTTCCCTCCCCACTCTTAATAAGTTTCCTCTTTCATCCAAAAAAGATTAATTCTTTCATCCTTATGCACAAAAATACATCACATGATTTAATTCCAGAGCAGAAATCAACAAATTTAACACACTTTCAAACTTAATTTCCTCAAAATCTGTCCTGCATGTTGAAAATTTCCTTATTTATTTTCAAAGGTCCTTAAACAAGCAAGACAATGGGTATATTTGTCCACTCGTAACGAAACCGACTCCCACAATAAACAGATGATGCCCGGGAAGTGTGTAATATTTCCTACATGTGGTCAACACGCATTGCATCACAGGCTCTTATACCAAGTTAGTTCATTGCCCTATAATCCACTGAGGTTATTCAACATCTATGCAGCATCCTTTGATGAATTTGCAATTACTCCTTTTCATTTTTTTCTTCTCTTTCCTTTCTTAATTCACTTAAATCCAGCGTATATCATTTCCTCATTGACATTCCAATAAAATCAAGAAAACAATTCACTCCTAATAAGGCACTCCAGGATGTGTAATGATATACCTTCTCTTCTTTATCAAAAATAAATCAATTTTGCCAAGTGACACTGGTAATTATAAGAAGAAAGTAGTACCAATTAGGTTTTTTGGCTACCTATTTGGTACAGGTATATACATATATTTTGTAATTTTCCATGTGACAATCAGCTGATGGAGGGAGGGGTCAGTGTTTATACCTGGAATTCAGTCTCCTGGGGGAGTAGATCTTAAACAGAAGTAAACAGTGACTTCAAACAAACCAAGGCAGTAAAACCATCCAAATTAATGATCTTTTCTCACCAACGCACATCACTGGACCCTGGGGGTACAGACACATGCAAATTTCTCAAATGGACCGATTTCAGCATGGGCTGGGGTATTTGCACACAGGTTTTTGCTACTTGAATTCTGACAGCATGGAACCCGAAATTCAGAAATTCCTTACTTTCTCCCATCTCTTATACTTTTAAAAAAGATTCTATTACCATGGTAACTAATTACAACCATTATGCAACTTTCGTTATTTTTTTTTAGTTTTGAAACACAAGTTTTCTTTTAATGTACTTGTGTCTTGTATGAAATGCACATTTCCCCCCCGGCATTCCAGGGCTGAAATATATTAACTGCCAATGAAGTTAACCTCTTTCAACAAGAAATTAATCTCCTATACTTAATTACTCTTTTACTGCACCTTGTACTTCAACTTGTTATTGTAGGTAGATAAGAAAATTAGCTGATTCTCCATTTAGCACATTCTTCAACATCAGAGTTCAGATATAATGAGAGAAAAATGCCTTTGAACTTAATTTATTAGCACCAAAATTTTCCTTCTAAAAAGAACTCCTCTGCTTAGAAAAACATCTTTAATTTTCTTAAAATCATTTCAATTTATTCCAAAATCAACTGGTGAAAAATGGGAAATAACTCTATTCTTTACTTATGGCCAGTCTATATAATATGTACATGTTTATGAAATGTTTTCCATACATGCATGTCAAAAATTACGACTGACTATGCTATAAGCATTTGTCAATAAAATGATGGTTGACAGTTAAATTGAAGCAAAAACTAAATGCATTTGAAAATTCAAAAGAAAAGCAATTTTATACCGGTCAGATTGAAAAGCTGATCAAAATGAAAGAAATGATGATATTTTACTATTATAAGCATGATAACATCCTATTACTAGAGAAGATGACAGATTCAGAATCTAAACAAGTTTTGCTCTTAAAAAAAAGAATGGAATAGGATTGACCACTAATTGGAGCAAGATCTAAGGATGATCATATATTTTTCTATAATTATCCTAATGGTAAATGAAACTGGATAATGGGAGATAACTCTTCATACCTTTTAGTATTGTACTTGAAGTCTGTACATATATTCGACTGTGATCTCACACAAAATGAAAACTGTCGATTCATCAGTCTATAGTCTACCTGAGACAACCTTCAGGACGTTTGATTGTTGTTTTTCACTGACCACAGCCAGGATGTAATATATAGGCTAAAGAGGCGTGAAAGAATGAGTACAGATGCACTAAACTAAGGATGACTTAAGAGACCGATGACTTACATTTGTATATTACACATAGTACGCTCCAAGACAACCTCTCACCACAGCTACAGCGTATGTATAAGTGTAATATACGTCATTTTTATGTGAATAAGTACCAGATACTCATACAGGGCAAATAGCTAGGTTAAGGAACTGTGACAAGGTGGAGCCATGTTGACATCCGCAACAATCTGACTGCATCTGTAACACCACTATCAAAGTCAAACCTACTTATTGTTTCATGCACTGAACAAGCCTTACTCACCTTGATTGACTCACTGCTGGAGTGGAAGCTGACATCTCGCTGGATCCCGCTGTCCTTGCTGTTACTGGGGGTTATCTCACTCTCCTGGGGGTGGGGAAGGTACCCTGAGGTATCCACTATTATAGAACTACCCCCAGAGCAGATTGATGCAGAATCGGAGGAATCCAGCTTTGACATGGATGTTTTAAATGGTCCGTCATACTGATCCCTGATGGGCGAGCTAGGGAGACTGACATTGGAGTTTCTGCGAGGAATTGGTACATTGCTAGGCTTGGGACTTATCGGTCTCTTCGGGTGGTTGTCCAAATTTTGAACGGCTAAAAGTCTTGAACCAGAATTGTTTTCGTTTGCAAGTTTCAACGTTTTCTGGTAGTCTGTGGATTTTCTGGGAAGACTGTTTGCTTTGCTGCTGTCATATATTTCAGCTGATGTATGTCTCCGCCTGAACTGACTAGAATAAGGGGAGTTGGGAGCAGAGTCCACATGAATATCCATGTCACCCTGGAACACTGCAATAGGTGGTGAAATAAGTTCATCCATGCTTCTCTGAGACATGAACTCTCCTCTATTCTTTTTGGTGAATAGTCCTAAGAGTGACATTTTTCTTGTCCCAGAATCCTTAGATTTGTTTGGGTCAGTAAATTTCTCCATTGGTTTATTCTTTTTGAACACCTTATGAAAGAATCCAGATCCTTTGCTCTTACCAGAATCACTACACATTGAATATTCTGATGGGGTCAGTGATAAATTCCCGACACTATCATTTCTCTGAGAAATTTTCATTGAATTAAGATATCCCCGTTCCTGGGCTTTCCTAAAGCTTGAATTCCTCTTCAACTTCACAGTTCCTAATGTTCCCAACTCCCTAAAACTTGCACTTCGTCGTTTCACATTTTCACTGGGTCTCTTTCTCTCTGTTGTCATATGGGACTTTTCCTCTGAGTCTGATTCCACTCTGTGGGTTTGTAATTGACTCTCATCCACAGATAAAGGACGGGACTTTCTGTTTTCACCATCCTGGTCCTCGTGTCTTGTCCGACGCTTCACAAGCACGTGCCAGTTTGGCGAAGAACCATCATTGTTATTCTCAATCACAGTCACATCATTTTCATTTTTCATGAACACATCAATGTCTTCATCCTCATCATACAACTTTGAACTTTCAGAATTATATTTGCCTGTCAAATTGGCCTCTGAGTAAGACCTGCCATTGTGAAATCTGACCTTTGACTGTTCTAGGTCCTCAGAGGACTCCAGAGACAAATCCTCATCCAGCTGCACAAAAGTCTCCTCACCTTCCTCCTCTTCGTAATTGGTCTCTATCACAAAATGGCCGTTTCTGTAGATGATTCGATGTTGTGATGTGTTGGACAAGGAAGTTGTGGGCAGACTCTGACTCCTGTTGAACACATTTCTCTGTGAGACGAGGGGGCTATGGGCTGCAGCCTTTTTATCTTTCACTGGGATCAGACAAGTATCACTGTTTTGTCCTTGCTTGTTTAGGTTAAGTCCTCCATCATTCCCGTTGACTTCCCCATGCTCTGTAATCTCTGACAACAGCTGAAAAACAGTACAAAACACAGGGTAAACACACATGCCAACTAAATCAAGTGAATGAATTCTCATCAACGTCAAAATCTGCTCCACCATCTATACATCAATGAAACAAAAATTCTCTCAAGTCAAAGATCCAGATTGGCATATGCTGATGATACTAAAGGGATTAAATTTAATACCAGTTAACATGATACATCTCCTAAATGCATTCTCTGAATGGCACCAGCTAACATAATGAATTTGATGAACAGGTGCTAGGATGGGTTTTATGATTCACTTCTTGATAAGACCCAGTGTTAAATATCTATAAGCATTGCATTTGTTTAGCAACTTGTTTAAAACCAATGGCAAAAATTAGAGGAAATGAGATAACATGGATAAGGAGGATAAGAGGTCTAATCTCATTAATGAAGTCTGATAATCCAGAGATTATCAATGATGAGGCAATT
The DNA here is from genome assembly GCF_025612915.1 of Magallana angulata. Taxonomy (NCBI): domain Eukaryota; kingdom Metazoa; phylum Mollusca; class Bivalvia; order Ostreida; family Ostreidae; genus Magallana; species Magallana angulata. The sequence continues at coordinate 31,943,313 of NC_069114.1, forward strand.
TATGTTTTATTTTCAATCAAGATTCAGTGGGTAGGTTATAAAGTTGACACAATGATGGATGAGATATAAGTCCTTAATGACCCCTGGTACCCTCTAGTGTACAAGGATACATAAACACAATTACTAGCTGGCCTGAGCAGGGCTTGCATGTAACTTTTATTATCGATAGGAAAACACCATGAATATTTCCCATATATTTTACAGGAAATATAGTTTTTATAAACCAAAACAAAAGCAATAAATAAATATGAAGTTACATAACAATATATTCATGACTTATGTGCATCATATTGCACAATTAAAAAAAAATTATCATTTAAAAACTTTTAACATTCACCAGTTTATGGTTAAAAAAAATACAGCTTAGCTGTAGATTTATAAGATGATTCAGTTACTAAATAATTGACATATATATGTCAGTTACTGGGGTATGGTGACCAGAGAGGACCACACTAAAGTTCATGTCAATAATAACCACACACAAACTTCACCTGTGGACAATCTAAATCCGTCAAAAACTGTCTGAAATCTCCATCGAAAGCACAGAGGGAGGACATGGTAGACATACAAAAGGAGTGCCACCCCATGTCCTGAACTGCCATTGCATCCTCCATGAATATATCAAAACAAATTCAAGAGAGATTCTCCAAGCAGCTAATCAAACAAATCCTCACTCCATAAGTTAGCCTTCCATCAACCTCTCAAATCTAATGCACAGAAAATCCATCATCGAAAAACTGGTTTACCAACTAACTACTGCATGTACCAGTAGACATGTTTACACAGCATGGACACATGTGGTCATATCTGCATGCTGCTTGCAATTCAAACAGTCTTTGAAGTATGAGATAGTTATGTTTTGGTAATCATAATCCTGAATGATAAAAATCAAGATTATCTCTCTCTGGAACAATAAACTATTAACACGGACAATGGTCAGTTCCTCAGGTGTAACGCTGTAACCCCCAGGCACCAACTTCACGGGTCACATGATGACAACACAGAAAACATCCACAGGAAAACATTAGAAAACATTCATTAATATTTGGCCCAAACTCACTTAAAAATTGATTTTCGGTGTTACCCTTCACTTTTTTCATTCTGTCTTTTTTAAAATCCTCTCGTTTTTGCTGCCAAACCAATTCCTTAATTCAAAATTGTTTGAATGAGGCACCACATTTGGGGTCCATCACAATTTAGCATTTTAAACATTTCAAACTGTTACTCAGTTTGTAAGAGAGGGGAAAATGGGAGAAAAAAATTGCATATGATGCTAACAATTCCCCATCAAACTTCGAGAATGCAAAAGAATTTAAAGACATATTATATAACTTGGATATTATATGACACTCTAAGGCTCTGCAGTTTCTCAGAGCATCTGGATCTGAGGAAACTCCCCTCAACTGAATAAGCTGGCCCCCCTTATCAGTAGAATTTCATCTGTTGGAGAGCTATCATTGACTGTGGAAGGAAACTGATTCCTGCTGAGACACTGTCTGACAAAACTGTGATCTCTCATCACCCTCTAGATAATTATTATTCACCCTCAATAGGAAGATTCAGCGACAAAACGCAACAACAGCTTCAGCTTGTCATTGTGTGCATGCAGTTCCGACAACAAAAAGCCCTCTTAAATAAAGCAGCCAAAGAACACAATGTCATAACTGCATATTTTGTAGCTAAAGTTAGACGTTATCTCGTGAATTGATCATTCTCAGACTTTTAAAACACTTTTCCCAGCCATGAACAACTGCAAGATCAAAGAACATACTATATGGAAGGAAAGTGTTTAAAACCAGTTAACATGCACTCCTCTTAAAATTTAAGAAACAAGGTACTTTGTTCACCAAGGCTTACCTTCAAAACATTCATATTAAAACACATCAGTATGGGTTTATCACCAAGTGCATGCCTCTTGAAGTAGTAATCCAGCACATGGGAATTCAAACATTACAATTCAAGCTTGGTCAAGTTCTAATCTCTCCAACCCACACCCCTAGAAGAGTATCTTTTAAGGTAAAACTAGCCACTTTCCTAATAGACGGATTATTGGGCTTTGGGTAACAATAAACTGCAGTCTTGAACCAACAGACCCTTTTGTGTGCATTATTAGCTTAGCACCATGAGTCTAAGTAATGGGAAAGCACAGGTCAATATAACAAGACTTGCTCAGCAAAACAAAACTGGGACAGATCAATCCACTAGCTAAACAAACAAGTGCTTGCACACATAAACCAGGTAAAATTTACTTCACCAAGATAATACGAAGAACAAATGGAAGGAAGGGGGAGGGTGGGTGGACAAAAAAGTTAATGGCCACCTAGTAAGCATTAATTAAAATTGTACATTTAATTATCAGTATGACCTGCTCAGTGCTCATAATCAATGATACTAGTTTTTGAGAATTAACTTGATCCATATGTGATAACTCTATTTACTGCATTAAATGCAATCTATCATAGAGACACAAGAGTTCTCTTTCCTTTTACACCAAAGTTCAAATAATATCTAAAAACTGATAGAAAAACTAATCGTGTACGCTGTAGTCAAAGTATGAAAAGGAGTACTTTAACCATGTAACAATATGTATAGAATTAACGTTCCTCTGCTAATGTGTCTACCATCCGTAGGGATCAATGAAATCTTTATCTGTTCAACTGTTCAAGGTGCACACAATGACAATTATAATCATTGGGTCACCGGGAAGAAGTAATATGACAAAAAATCCCAAAGATTTCTTTGGTATGTAGCCATGTGCTGATGTATATAAATCATTTTGGTTACATTTCAATATGAACTTACAGCTGCACAAAAATGAACTTACACAAAAACGATTTTTTTCTTCAGAAAATCAATGTCCACACAGAATGTCCACTGCATTAATACAACCTGATTAATTAAATGATTACTTAGTATATGTATAATAAAAAATATATTGATAGCAGCCTTCTGGACAATCCTTTTTGGGCCTCTGTCATTTTTGGGAATTCATCAGCATAATCAGGACCCCTTGTATCATTAAAGCAAAATTGAAAATTAAGTTTATTTCATGTAAAGTGGAATATCTGATAAAGGGAAACGTAAGATCTAATTAATTCAAGGGAAAACTCAGATTACATAATGTACATATGGTATTTCTTATTTTTTTCGAGTTTATCAATAAAATTTGAATTTCGTTCTGAAGTATGTAAGAGGCCAACTGATGGAAGGGATGAAATCAGAAGAAACGTTATTTTCCAACAAATTCGAGAAAGTTAGCACGGTTAGCCTATTAATTTCCTTTCAGATTCATTGTAGAATCTTAGAGACATATTAACAAGTAGGTCTTATTATATTCTTTGGATCCACATGTAGTAAGCCATACCATCAGATCATATTTTTGGATATAATTTATATATTTGTTACATTAAAAGTTTAAAACTTATCTATACAAAAGTTGGGTTTTTTTTTTTAGCATTAATCCCCTCCCTATAAGTAAGCATTGCAACGGTACTGTGCGTTGTTCTGTTGTTGCTTGCCCAATTAATTAAGTCACAGGCGATGTGGTCAATGGGAATTAAACTTGTTTAGAGCTCTAGATCTATAGCTATATAAAATATTCTTTGTAAGATCATCACATCTCAGATATGGATGGTAAGACAATTATTTTAATATACCAGAGAAGCATAAATAGTTCCAAGTTGACAGCCAGCTGACCCAGAATCAGATTTGATTGGAACAATTATTTTTTTCAAAATGTTGGTTTGTAATATAAATAAATTTTTTCATCTGAATGTCGACCAGTACTTTTTTAGCTGGTTCCTATCTGAATTGCTGAATGTTTTACAATTCTGTTAGTATTCCTTGCACACAGTGGTTGATTTTTCATGCATGCAAAGTTGCAATTTTTGCATATGCATCTACATGCGCAGTACTGTTAAGCTTGTTTTCTGCTAGACTGAGACATACATACTGTACTTCAGGTAGAATATATAAGATTCAAAGAACCATGCAGGTATATTTAATTAATACACGTTGCAAATTCAAGCTTAGATCAACTTATTCATTCATCAACATGTGAACTTATTCATTGTTGTGAATTAAGACATGATGTTTTTCTTTACGAGATCATAAAATTAAAACTTTGAAATATTCCTGGTTTTATCACATCCACTGTTACCATGCCATACACACATGTATAGTTCAGTGCACACATCTTTAAAGTTCTCAGCTTGAATGTTTTAAAGCTGTGCATTTCCTTCGCAATAGAAGATTGATGAATTTTATGCATAGTGATTTTGTGTAAATATTTATGGTTGAATTTATATATTCACATTGTATTTGGTTGTGATGTATAGATGCAATCATTTCTGTTCTTTGAAGTTTTATAAAGAAAATGGAATGACATATTCTATATGGCAAAAAATACATTTAAATAAAAATTCAAGCTGAAGTATCAAAATGCATATTTCACTACTTTGTAAGATCCTCATACATGTTGAACCCAAAATCTTTCTTTTTCTCGTTGGTTCAGTGTGAGCTTGAATTAGTTTACGGTGTACATGCAAGTGACCTAAATCTTGCCGTTTCTATTAGTTTTAGAAGCTGTACCCAGATAACTTCTTTTTAAATTAGAAAAAAGATTGATTTACATAAACTGGTTTCGGAATAACTGTGGGTGTTTAAGGTTTCTAACAACTGTGTAATGCTTGCAGAAGCATGGGCACAAGGTTCCCTGTATCATAACAATGAAAATTGCCAATTAAACCCTTTGCTAATATGGAAACTCACCTTTGAGAAAACATTTACCAGGTAAATGAGCATTACCATAGCAAAGACCAAAGAAGCTACCAGTACATCAAGCAGAAACATAGCATCCTTTCAATCTGTAACCGGGACGCCCAATCTTGTAGGGTGGAGTCGCAGTAACTACAGTTTCAACAAATGTCCTAATGATGGCACTTAATTTTCAAAAGATTTCCTCGATGAGGCCATTATTCGACCCCTAAACACACGGATCATCCAGACAACAATAACTTGGGGGACAGTCGTTCTGTTGATAACAATTCCCTGATTTTAATGAAACGCCACTGAGCTAAATCTCCTTCTTGTTATGTACTTTGGCACTAAATAGGGAGATTCCTCTTTAATGCCAATCGTGTTATTGAGGTGATTTTAGATAGGCTAATTCCAGAGCGGTTAATTTTTCCCTATATATTTGTAGAGAGTAACTTTTGTATCACTTTGTTCAAACACTCAGGTGAACGCTCCACCTGCGTATTTCTGGTGGTTGATTTTTATGAAGTCTCCAAATCACGTACAGATGGTTTGGGGCCCAGATCGAGCCAAATTTGTTGCCAACACCTTGCTGACCTCAGATTTACATATCCTTTATTGCATCAGTATTTAGTAGTAATGAGTGGCTAGTCAAAGTGAGATTTTTGAGTGCAACACAAGACAACAGATTGGCCAATAAATGTCTCAATATTTAACGTGTCAATGGCACTCGAGCAGACCACTATCTCGAGATTTTTAACTCCCTCACTGTCTGGTGACTTTCTCTTCATCCATTGAAAGTTAGAGATTTTTAGGCAACATGTTCAAGAGTAGTCAACTGTAACTATTTTTTGACTGAAAATCAACAATGGTGGAACTGAGCTCCAGCTTGGGACCTCACACTGTCTTAGTTTATGTTTTTTTGGTCATGCTTTCTAAACATTTCAAGGGTCCTCTCTCTTTTGCTATTGACACATCAAAAGACTCCCATCATGTAAATGTAATATCCATAAATTATGGTGATGAATTCATTGAAAGGTAATTCCGTAACAAAAATCAACAACTGAAAACTAATTATCTGCCATATTAATGTGGAGAATTTCTATATCAAGTCCACTGAATTCCTAAAAGAACTTCAACATAATTCCAATTAATATTTTCACCAGAAAGTTTAAACTAAACAGTCATAACACAGTGTAATGATTTTTGTCTTTTATGTTACAGATGGCACAACACTGGAAAGGAAACCAGATTCCGATAAATGGAAAATGGACAAACATAAAAATCCATAACCTGTGTTGGACAGTGGAAGTGGAAATTAACGTGTGTTAAGGTACTACTCCTTGCTCCTAGGTGTTTTTTGTGTCTATACTGACAGTAGGAGGACGAGAAAATTTAAATAAATCACATTATTTTACCTGTGGTTTAAGTCTTTCATTTGTATCAACTTACACCTGTGCTGAGAAGTCCCAAGCGCAATACACCTTGCAGATCTATTTTTTCCCTCAAGAAAACATCAGTTAAAACATGTCAGTATAAGGTTACAATCTTTTAAGTGGGTGAAAAATGATATTTAGCTTGTTTTTGTTTTTATTTTCAAAATTTGCCAGGGGTTCAGCCGTTTTGGGAAGTTGAGGACAATCTCCTTGTCAAACACCAGGGAACAAATCAAACAGGTGTTTCGACTTGCTTGGCAAAATATTTTCAATGACGGAACAAGGGAGGCAACCCTTAAAATAATTTTTCACAGAAATCGTAAACTGTACAGCCTGTCAAATTAAAGTTTCCTGTTTGTAACAGAATGATGCAAAGTACACTATATAAAAGTTTGTAATCAGTGTTCTTAAAATAAGGTTTTAAATTTATAGTTAAATGGGCAAACAAATGTGAAGGCAGGACTATCAATTTGCAGTTTTTTAGCAGTGAAGAAACTTTAGGCCAGAATCTTTATAACCCCGGTATATTTTCATTAAAGAGACAATTAAGGGATCTGATACAGGCAGGTGTCAATTTGATTTTGGGTTATCAAAGCCATTCTTGGGCTAATATTGGACTTCAATGGGAACATGCAGGACCCAGTGTCAGTCTGACATTTAGTTTGGGTGGCATTAAGGGGTATTGGATGTAATTTGTCATGGTCTTAAATGGATAGATTAGTCAGCCAGCTAAAGGTTGATGTTGATGTAGATAAATGCATGGCTACCATCTAAAAGCATTGAGAAAAAAGAGGGCTACCGTATATATATATATATATATAACTATACCCATGCAGGTCTGTCTTTTCATGCTACGTCATAAAATTTGTAACCTTATAGGCACTCAGTGGGGCCGCAATTAGCATATGTTTTTAAAAGCGTATCTGACTAGCAATATAAATGAAATCACCATATTCAATTTGTCAATGATTTATACTTCATATTATCATAACTATTAAGTGGTTTCAATGTGATAATGTGCAATGTGTCTTAAGTGACTTTGGCAATTTTGTTTGTTTTCATATATTTCTTACAAAGTCTTGAAGAATTGTTGTACAAACAAATCCTGTTGTATGTAAGGTGCTAGCTAGGACGCAATAAGCAAATGAGGTTAATTAAAATATGTAATCACCAAACTGGCTAATTTATGGTCAACTCGGAGAATCTGGTAATGCACAAGACATATATAAACACAGGTTAGGAGCCAGCCCTTCATTAGTTAATTAGTTCCCAGGCAGACCAATTAATCCTGATGATTGATGACTATAGGTTAATGGAGGCAAGATCAAGGTCACTATCTGATGTATAAGACAGCCTTAATGCTTCTCTTAGATTCATAATACATAATATTTTTTATCTATACTGTACAGAATCGCTTTGTGCTCAGCAGTAGGTCTTCGAGAATAACATCTTTCTTTTTTTTTTGCAAAAAGCAGCTTTGTGCTCAGATTGTGTTGATAAAATACCCTTGTAGTTCTGAATCTTTAGCTATTTTTTTTGCTTTTTTTTTGGCTTTTAAATTGAAGATGAATTAAATGTTATTTTCAGAGCTTGCCTCATAGTGTAGCCTCGATCTACACCTGCATCCGTCACAGAAAAGTACACTGTTGATGTAAGTACACAAAACAGGGAATAATACAGTTTTTTGAATAAGAAATCACCAATGGGATTTCTCGTCAACATCACTTATAATTTGTTTTTTGTTTGTTTTTCAAGCAATAAATGAAAGGCAGCCCCACATCAGAAGAAATGAAATGCGCGGCCACACATCAAAGGATGGAAAAAAAAGGTCATTGTTTTAAAGTGGATTTTCATTGAACAAGGTGCAAGATATTTTTGGCATGTTGCTGAGTTTTTACTGTGTACGTGTCCATGAACAGGTGTAAATGATATTGTTTTACCTTGGTTAAGCATGAATGGGGGAGAAAAGAAGATCAGGCTGTAAGGTGTTTTGTAGGCAAGACCTTGTAGCCGTTTGTAATGGGTTTGTGTTTGCATTGAGCGGTGTGTGGATCTTGGCAGGGCAACAACAGGAGTATGGTAGACGATGACGAGGCATGACATATGCTGTAGATCTTACATGGCTGATACAGAGCCATCTTTATTGGATTTCTTTTTTTCTTCTTCTTCTTCTTTGTACGAGTCAGTCTTTGGTTGATGTAACTGATTTAAGTTTTATATATTGTATAAGGACAGCTGTTTATTAAGAGAAACTGGAGGATTACCAAATATCAAAGACTTGTTTTGAATGAGGAGAGAGGAGGGAAGAATCCGTTACAGTGAACCAGTAAATTATCTTCTGTAGAGAAAAGGGCAGATAAAGAGAAATTTTGACAGTTACAAAAAAGATAGATTGTTCATGATGTGCTATATATATATATAGAGAGAGAGAAGAGAGAAGAGAGAAAGAGCAATTGTTTTTCAATATTTTGTTGTTTAATATTTATTCCTAAATCTTTTGTTGTTCATTATATTAACTATATAATATAGTAATAAGTTTATGTTTCTTAAAGGAATGCATACCACAACACCAACCAGTTTCTTGGTGCTCCATCATTGAGAAAACAGCAATGTTTTTAAGATCTCAAGAGTAAGTAGAAATTTCATGAAGGCTCTGGAAATTTAAGTTACTTAGAGTACTTTATTTCATGAGAGAATTGTGCATCAGCATTTTGAATAGAGGTGATGTAATAGGTGTATGTATGAGTAATGCTTTTATATTGCTGACATTTATTCACAGATTCCATTTGAATCCAGTATTCATGTAGGCTTAGTGCTTATTTGCTTCACAACTATTTTTTTTTTTTTTTTATTTTGCAGAAAAAAAATAATTTAGTAGCATTTAAAACTGCTATAAAGTCTAGACAAGTACGCCTTATCAGAAAATGTTAAGATTTTAAGGTTTAATGTTAAGAGAGGGCAGTCATGAACATGTGTAATTTATAGATCATAACAGCTATAAGCAAATTTATTCAAGAGCTTGTGAGAAATATGCTTGGTTATAAATTTTGGGAAAGGTCCCGACACAAGTCTCTGATGTAGCTAACCTCTTGATGGCTTTAAATTTGAAATCATGCTCTGATATAAGTGGCAAACACCACGGAATGAAGGAAATTGAGCTAATTTTGAAGTTTTGGTTGAATAATTAAAATATTTGACATAGCGTAGATAAAAATATGTGTTATCTAGGTAATCAGTTAAACCAATGAAAACAGTAGATTATTTGGAAAGGATATACATCTTGCATTTAAAACGCCTTACATTTAAAAGATCAGAGTATATTTTAAAGAGAAATGAATTTTTTAAAAGTTCTGTATTGCTATTTTGCTATATAAATTTTTTTTTGCGTTCTAGAACATTTGGATTTTGATACATATGTGTAAAACTATCACATCTTTCTCCATCATCAGTGCAATTTTCATGCAGAAAATTTATGAGATATATTTTCAAAGACAAATGCTTAGAACATTCAACCAAAAGAAATTCAATAACTCTTTTGTTGAATATTCATTCATGATTTCATTATAAGTAATAAAGCCTGATCAATTCCTTAAAAAGCTTTTGAAATCAAACGCATTTCCTCTTCCCTTTCTTGTGATCATTCGAGGGGCATAGGGAGATGCCATTTCAAGCTCTGGTTATGATAATAACAACATCTGTTCCAGTTGAAATTTTTTTTTTATAGAGTACATGAAATCAGACTCTTACAGTGTATCTTAGTGATAAGATTGGGGAAGGAATTCACAGCTTCTGGAGAAAGAGTTTCCGGTCAGAATGTCAGTGGAAGCTCCCAAAAACACCGCAGTGATTAGAAACCATCTCATTGATTAACTGCTCTAAATATACCCAATATCTCTACATCCCATCATTTTTGAAATTCCTTACTTCCTTAATTACTTACTTCATATCTATTTTAATAGCTGCAGTTATCTTTTATTTTCTGCCCACTCCTGCTTTTAGAATGAACAGGGCCTTTCAAGATTCAGCCTTTATGTTGTTGATATAAGGTTAAGGGTGTCCACATCAACTTTTTCACTAAGATAACGCCGTTCACACCTTTCCATATATTAATCATAAAGATAGATTCAAATTGTGTTTATCAATAGATAACCTCCTCTCCGTATCCAGAGTGCAAGGTGTCTCTGGAGAGAGAGAGAGAGAGAGAGAGAGAGAGAGAGAGAGAGAGAGAGAGAGAGAGAGAGAGATCTGCAATATCAGCATTAGATGCTTTCATACATAAATAAGCTTCAATTGTTAGCGAATCCAATACATGCAGACAGATGCAACACAAATTTGTTTTTATTACTGCCTAGGAGAGCAATTAGCTTTTTGCTTTTTTCTTTTCAAAGGCAGAGGTTATTTTGCTGATGAGAGTAGGTGTAATTTCAGTGGCTTCCTAGTGTTTCGTTCAATTGGATGTGGCAGTTGAACAAATTGATGGCAGAGGGATACTGTTATCCTCTTAGCAGCTCAATTATTTTACAAGAAAACAAACCTGCATGAAATTACAAGGGAGGTTAAAAAAAGATGCATGGTTTCATAAAAAAAGGATCTGCTTTAACTGAAAGCAAGACATAGTAAACACAGCCGCACTATAATTTGATGCTGGTGAGGATAGCTGAACGAAGGCCTATAGACTGACATTAATTGGTCATTTTCTCGATTATTTAGAAACCAGATGGTTTTTGTAAGAGCCTGCCTGAACAGACACCACACATGTAAAGTGTTGTAAGGGAGTTTACAATATAATGAGTGTATGGTGGCTCAACTCAGAGCACCTGGTCATCCAACTTTATTTACAATAAATAAATATACCAAAGAGTTGGTACACATTTTAAAATAGATATACAAGGGTCCAGGTTGTGGGAAATTAATTTATGTGTCCCCTGAAATAGAACAAGGGGGTAGTGGAGTTGAACCCAGGAAATATGTTACAAGGACATGGTTACATAGGGAGGAAGTCGATTGAGAATCACAATCCATTTCCCTGGCTTCGCCTTGAGTGGTTCCACTTTGTCTACCTGTTGTTGATTACAGGTAATAAGGTGTGAATATTTACTTTATGTTCATCATGTCAAGATTATTATATGCCATTAGACAATTAGCCATAAATTTATCTCGTGTCATATACTAGTCTTCTCCCAGCTAGCGTTTGATCCTTAAAATTCCATTAAATATTATTTCGGTTAACAAAAAGTATTTCAATAAGGGCATCTTTTGACTTTTTTTTAATATTATTATTTCATATTTCTTGTCTTTGAGTAGCTCATCAAAACTACAGGCAGACTAAAATGGAATAAAACATGGATAAAAGAATCCAATTTCCAACAGTTTACGCTCCCATCTTACCCCCTGCAGCAAGCCATGACATTGATCAGACATGGGTTATGTTAGGTTCATGTCACCCAAGAGAGTCGATGTCTTTCAGAAGACAGAAAATAACTTGTGGATAAAGAACAGCTGCATAATAAAAACCCAATCTTTCAAAAGATATTTCAATGATGGCAAAAACCATGTTGGTTTAGGAGAAATTTGCCCATCAACAAATTCCAAAGCTATATATTTGAAAAGTGCAGTTCCCAGTTGCCTCTATGCCTCTCTGTTAGGTACATGAGAGAGAGAGAGAGAGAGAGAGAGAGAGAGAGAGAGAGAGAGAGAGAGAGAGAGAGAGAGAGAGAGAGAGAGAGAGAATGTGTTTATGAAAATACCAGCATGTTCTGAAGAATTAATTTATTCTGCTAGTTTATGAGTGGTACATCTTGAATTAATAATGAAGTCAAAATGGTTTAAAATAACTCAGGAACTAGGCTGAACCTTGCAACACACAAGATAAAGTACATGTGGTGATGTAGCTACCATTGTTTAGCTGAGTAAACCATTATTTATTATAGGATACAGGATATGTATATTAAATATTGAGGATCCTGGCTTGATATTTTCAGTACCGTTGCTCTATGTTTGATTTTGCCTTGAATTCAGGCGATGGCAGCAGCTGACTTTGAGAAATGTGAGATTTACCCTAGTTTTGTAATTCCAGGAATCTCTGCGGGAAACTTGGAAAATACTGTTTGAAAATATCCACTTTACACATAACGTTTAGATAATCTGCATTGAAGTTTTTGGTTTCTTGAAGTTATAAAGTTGTGAGAGAGTTACTAGTATGTTAATAACAAGAGGTGTGTCAATATGACATCTCTCTCACTCAAGAAAAAAAATACTTCTGACTTAAAATTATCTCTGACAAACATTTATGTTTTCATCATTTTTGAAGGAATAGAGCAATATGTTTTTCAGTGTTTTGTCTGTTTACCAAAACAAAATATCTTAGGAGGAGACCTTAACATTAGAATATTGAATTGTTGACAGTTAACCATAGATTTATATTCTGACATCATGATAAATGATTTCATTTAAGAGATACATCAGCAAATAAGATTTCCCACAAGATATTAACCCCCTAAGCTCCATAGAAGAAACATCTATACCTTGTAAAGAACATCTCGACTGGCAAGGATGAAATTCATACAAAATTTGTTTGATGAAAAATGGTATATAATCAATATGAAATTATTTTCTCTTGGCCACTGTTGTTGGAAAACAATTTCAGATTTTGTTTTTTCCCTAGAAAATGGTTTTTGATTCAAATCTTCTGTAAAGACAAGACTGGTATCTAAATTGTATGATCACAAACATCAATGTTATTAAATGTGGCCTGCAATATTGTGATTGTCATCATTTTACCACAGAGTTTTCCTCTAAATATGTCCACATTCAATTTAAATTCTTCAATTTAAGTTTTGGAAAGTGCAATGAATTAACAATTGAAAGTGCATTGCCTTGTTTATGTGTATATAAATGTTGCATGTCAAAATGTATATATATATATATATATATCTATATGTACAGTCATAGCTATTGAAATTGAGGATATTTAAGCTCACAGACAAGAGTTTGTGATATATGATGACATTATTCTAGACCTGTAGGTAGTGTAGGCCAATATTTGGTTACAGAAGAACTTTTACCTGATAGTCCTAGATTATGACACTATCTTTTCTTTTTGGGTTGGGGATAGTTGTTTATCAAATACTAATACCATCATTGCAACTTGTACACAATATTGCAAAATCGCTAATTTACAAAAATATCTAAAGTCAAAGGGAATATGTCTTGAAGAAGCTTTAAAAGAATCAAAATGTCCTCCTTGTTATACTGAAGATATTAGAAATAGACAAATATTTATCTGGAAATTGGAGTAATGACAAATCTTAAGCCTGCCATTATTTTGAATTTATAAGCACGTAACACCCACGTTGAAAATGTTGAACAGACATTAACGAAACAAAGACTGGGTTCTCTTTTTTAATCTTGATTTCTCTAGTTGAGCAATCAATGAACAATTTGTTCTTCATCACTGTCAGAGACCAAAGGATATAAAAGTCTTCTTCCTTTGATAAAAAAAAATCTTTATGTAAAAAAAAGATTGACCAAATGGAATTGATAACCTCTCTGAAGCAATTTTTCAAAAAGATTTCTCCTATAGTTTATTAATCTGATATGATAAATGGAGATCATAATAATGGGTTTTTTCAGTTTTCAGGTTCAATGGGATCAGTATCCTCCCTAAGCATGAAACTGCCAATGTTAATTTGATTAGAAGACAGATGTTATGCAACTGCAATGCAATGAAACTATTCAAACATTCTGATGAATCAGCTCAAAAAGACCCCCAAAAATCAATAATGACAACCACAGGAGATTATCACCTGCCTGATGGATAGTTCCTTATACAGTAATTTGTGAAGAGGTTGTAAATTCAATTTTTGTTTTTTTGTGTGTGTTTTACTGAAATCAAGTCGAGAGAACTTGCAGTCAGATAGAGTTTACATCTTCAGATAGAGGAAGTGAATACTTTGATATGTTGATATGTGAAGTGGAGTACTTTCACAGTTTATATTGTAACAAACTTTTATTGAACAATAAATATTTATATTCTGCATTCCATCACTTTGATAGGCATATGTCAGAATTCTATTCATCAAGGACTATATATATAGGGTTGAAACTTTGATTCACCAATGAAATTATATGATATTTTAATTATATTATTGTATTGATTATTTTAAGGTTTTTCATGACTTTTGTCTTCCCCAATGTAATGTTATCTTCCTCCATGTTCCTAGCATATGTAATTTACAGATTATATTTTTCAGAAATCTACAAGGAAGTTTATCTTAATGCCATCATGAATACATGTATGTACCATGTAAGAGAAAGAGGTTTTGTTAGATTATTGTTTTTTTTAAATTAAAAACAGATTTTGTTTTTAGGCTTTCCTATGAATGCTTTGTGTGTGTTATTGTTCTGCTTTGTGTTTTTCATCAATTGACATACTTATTTTGTAACTTTGAAAACAAAGTACATTATACATCCACTTTGGTATCTATTTGATTTTTAAGATGTGAAGCCAATGAAAATGCAATTTTTTTCATAATAATGGCTTCTTTGCATTAATGTAGAACAATAAATGATATGTTTAATTTGTTTGCATATAGGTATATATCAACTTATTGTAACACTTGCCATTCAATTACATTGCATTTTCATTATTTATCAAAACAGATCCCAAGATTGAATTTCACTGTAAGACATGAACAAACACCGATATTGTGAATAAATATGTTTTGCTTTTATTGCTGTAAATGCTTCCATCTCAAAATCTGATTAGAATAGGGCTTTTTTTTCAAGTGTATGATTTATCAAGCTGACTCAAATGAAATAACCAGCTCCTTTTTTATCAATAATTGAAAAGTTTGAATCATGACAAATCTTGAGAAGAGTTTAATCTTATATAAGCTGGGCTTTATGGGAATGTTTAACTCTGGAAGCACTGTGATTAGTCATTCTTGATTCGAATTCTTCATGTCTTATCGCAGAAAAAAAAATTCTGAAAAATTCCTCAAAACAAATCTGGAAACAAACATTAAACAGACAACTCTTCATTAAAGGATTAATATAGCCTGAACCAGTAATTGATGGGACAATTGGACAACAAAGGAAGGAAATAAATGATATAGCTAATGAAGAATATAATGACATACCTCTTCACTTTGTCTCGATAGGTGTCGGTCAGAGCTCTCCCCAGGAACACCGGGTCTTTGTAATCCAACATTTGAGTGCTTATGGAACTGATAATTTTTGTAATTCCCAAATAAAGAAGGTGAATATAATATTTTGTTTTCAAAATGACATTCAAGATTTGGACTTTCTTCATCATTGTCATGATTTTCATCATCAGAATCATGGAAATGGAACTCAATGTTCTCCTGCATGTCTTTCATACTGTTAAGAGTTTTAAGGGACTCCTTTAATGAATCAGTCACCGATTGGACATCTTCATGTGCTCCTTCAAGGGGAAACATCTCCTGCTTTATCTTTACTGCTTTTAGCCTAGGTGTATACTTTGGTCTTTGTGGTCCATCTTCAGAGGGCTGCCTGTATTCTTGGTCTGTAAAAGCTTTGCGAGTTTTTGGTGTGTTAGTTGGTGTGGTTTCATCACTGTCCTCTAATTCATTTGTTTTTCCAGTAGTCACAGAGGGTTGTAATCTTTCACTATCTATGATGGAGTCCCAAACACCTGCAGCTCTAGAAAAATTCATACCTTTTCTTTTTTGACCAACTATATCTCTGCGAAGGAAAGAACCTTCCTCAGTTTCACTAACATCTGGTTTTTCCTTTTCACTAACTTCTTTGTTTTCTTTTTCTTCTTTGGCCAGGTCATCATCAATTTCTTCATCAATCAAGGGGATTTCACTATAATTGTTTTGAACCTTGCATTTTTGCTTCTCTTCAGATGGCTTAAACTCATTTATCTGATTATAAGGTTGGTCAGTATGCTTGTGTTCTTTGGCTATAGGTTCATTTTGAGCATCTTCAGAGCTGTCAATGGTTGCTGGTGCTGAAATACTTATGCATGTTTCCTCATTAACAGACCCATTACCTTTTTGTATCTCTTCGCTTGACTTGTCTAACGAACTTTGTACATTTGTTTTCTCTTCATATTCAGGTTTAGTAACTTCTTTACTTTCCAAATGGCAAAATAATTCACTTGTTGTAGTATCATTTACATTTTCATTCTGATTTTTGGGTTGTTCTTCAATTGGTTGTTTAGTATCATCTTTGGTGAGATCAATTTTATCATCAAATTCTCGACTTCTTCGGTCAGCAATGCGTCCCTTCCATTGCTTGAGACAGGAAACCACTGCTCTTCTTTTGGCCTCTGATGGCTTTGGTAACACTTTGGGTGGCTGTTTAGGTTTCCGGATCTCAAACACTGCTCTCTTGTCTGAAAATGGGACAGACTGCTGCTCTTCAGCATTTTGAGTTGACTCAGCCTTTACTTTATTTTCATTAGGTACCTCTTTAATGTCTGATAATGTACTGGATGACACACCCAAAGATGTGGTTGGAGTCAAGTAACCTTGGAGTGGATTCCCATCACCATCTATTGGAATCCTCTTCCATTTACCACACGCATTAACCCATTTCGAATTCTTGGAGGTCAATTGAGTGGAAGGAGACAATGGCTTGCTTCGCTCAATCTTAGGCTCGGGAATGTTGATTTTTGATGCTTTACCCAGAAAAGTTCTACGTATTTCTGACACTCGATTAATTCCAACACAAGATACACCTTGTTTACTCTCCAAACCATCTTCCTTTTTCAGCCCTATTGGACTTTTGCTCCTGGATCTGAATTTGTTTCTGTTTTCTGCTTGGCTTTCCTGGACATCTTGAAGACAAACAGTTGCTGTAAACCGTCTAATCCCCTGTCGATCACGCTCCTTTTTAACAGCACAACTTTGCATGTCATTTTTCACACGGGTTCCTTTGCAGGTGGAAGAAGTCTTCAATTCCTGCACACTGTCTGCTGGCTCTGATTGAATAATGTCGCTGTTTATAGCATTGGTAGGTACACAATCTGTTGTTTCTGTTGGATAAGCTTCTGACATACCTCCAAGTATTGTACTATTTCCTAAATCTGTTACAGATGTTGAATGTGTATTAGTGTTATCACTTACATGATTACATTCCGAAACATCAATGTCATTAGTATTAGACAATGTACTCAGTTCAGGTTTACTTCCTATGGGAAGTATTGCAGGTATAGTGGAAGTTTCTTCATCATTGATTTGCGTTTGATTGTCTGTATGTCTGAGAGAACTTTCATTCTTACATTGCAGAGCCGTTTCATCCAGGGGTATATCACATATCACATCAGGAATTGAAACATCGCCTTCCGTATGATTTCCATTATCTGATAATCCTCCTGAACTGGTTTCATTAAATGCATCCTCAGTAACAGCTTGTTGATCTTGCGACTTAATACCACTTTGAATATAATGAAACTTGTTGACATCAGCTATCTCAAATGAAGTTGATTCACTTTTGCAGTAATCGCTTCCCTTATCTCCCGTGGATATACCCCTCAGTTTTATATCTTCGGATTTGGCAGATTCACAGGAACTGGAATTCGTCACGTATGTACTCACATTATTTTGATCCTCTGAATTGATATTTAATGTAACATTAACTTCATGCTCAATCTCGTGACCTGTCGTATTGTTAGGGTCCCACTGAGAATTAAAATTATCCTGGTCCTCTGGCTGAAGTTTCAGAACTATGTTGACATCCGAAAGTCGGTTAGATGTGTATTTTGGCGATTGACAGGTTTTATCCTCCAGAACAAAGCTAGCAAAAACGTTTTGTGTGTCAGTTTCTGATGCAGTCGCACTATGCATTAAAACTTCCCGGCTTTTGGATGATTGTTGACACTTGTGACTGGGGCAATCTGAAATTTCACCTTCCTTCTCTTTTAATATTGTGTGCTGACTTGTGCCCTGTCCGTTACGGAAATATAATGAACTATTAATAATATGATCATCACTATAAGTTTTCTCCTCATTAATAAAATCCCCGTTTAGTTCGCCCGTAACCGTATATGAAGTAACTTGGCGATCGCGAGTCGACGTTACAACACAGCTGCTTGATTGAAGGATTTCGTTTGCTTTGACAGGCAGTTCAGATGCACGTGCTTCCGAAATTTCTTGTACATATTCAGGACTCGAAATTTTTGCGGTTACAGTCTCATATCGCACGGATCGCTCACTGCGTGTGATAATCCTCCGCTGTCGCGTGATTCGCCTGGTGGGTCCTTTCTGTATTTCCATGTTGCTGGTAGTATACGCAGTGGTCGTTTGGTCATCCATGGGGAGTTTAATATCACAGTTTCCATTTTCCATCATTGAGTCTCCACTGTCAGAATCAAAAGACTCAAACTCCTCCTGATTTGATGTGTCTGAACTCGGTGAATCCAATCCCGTCCCCGTTCCATTGCTTAAATTCAAAGTTTTTTCGTTCGTGGGATTCGGTTCACTTGTAGAAAGTTTTTCTCCCGGTGTGCACTTATCAGTGTTTTTATTCGCATCAAATTTTAAACTGAATTTCTCCACGTGGGGTTCATAATCATGTGCACTTTCAACACATTTTTCTGCAACTTTTCTGAAAGTATCTGAGTTTTTAACTTCATCGGTCGAATTCAATGCTCTCTGAAGTGTTGAAATTTCGGAACTGAACTTCTGATCTGATGTTTCATTACTTGAACTATATAAACCATCCTGGGCTGCTTGCTGTGTGGAAACACAGTTTTCATAAGATAAGTTGGATAGATTATCCATAGTATTTTTTGAATGATGATTGCCAAAAGACTTTTTACGTTGCACTGGCTGTGAAGCCCCCTTGCTGCCTTCATTTATTCGAAACTTGGAGTTATCATTTCTTTCATCAAAATAATCCCTTAAATTTGTGAGCCCCGACAATTTTGTTTCAATATCTGTAGGCACATATTGGTTCTTATCTTTTTTGCACAGTCGCTCACTATTTACATTCAAGACTGCACGATCCTCCTCACGAACAAGTTGATGAGTAATATTTAAAGGTATTAAATCAGTTGCATCTTTGTGTACATCATTTTCAGGCGGGAGTATTGTTTTTGTAACTGCTTTGCCGTTGTCGTCCGATTTGCTGTTAATTTTAAGGTTAGTTTCACGGTCGTCTGCAACTTGCACATGGTAATTGCATTGTTGACTTTCCCTTAATTGCTTCATTGCAGGTAATCGCATTGCCATTTCTTGATTACTGTGTACGGTGGTCGGTTCTGTGCCTATGATATAACCATGTGGCCCTAATACAGACAATGAGTTTCCACGATCCCTTTTGAATTCATTTTTTTCACCGTCTTTGAGCTTTGCCTCGCTTGATTTCTCCTGAGTGTTTTCTAATATAATTCCAAGATGCACATCTTGATTAGAACTCTGTGACTGTTCAAAACATTGGTTTTTATAGGAATGTGTATTATTGCAAGATGATACATTATCCAAATTTTCATCGTCACTCGCGGACCAGTATTCTTCACTGGACGTCGAAACGTTTCGAGTCTTATTAGCTTCATTGATTTTTTGTCCAAAACTGCTTTCTACAGTACTTGATGAATTAATGGACACAGTTTCCTCACATTTCTTTTTTTCTTCGATTACGTCGCTTGAAATTTGACTGCTGACGGTTGTGTATTCCTGGGAATCAGTGTTTGATGAAATCGCGCTTTTAAATTCATTATAACCGTCCTCTTCCATTGGTTTAGTGCACCTGTTTTCATCTGATGTTCCCTCGTATTCTTTTATGCTCTGTGATTTACTTGATAGATATGAAGTTGTTGCATTGGCCTCCTTGTTAATTTTTTCCCTTTTTATAGATTTGTTTTTATCAGTTTTGCTCAAAGTATTACCCCCGGTTTGCATGTTATCGTTTTTTATCAGTGTACCGATGTCTGGATTTATATTTTGTTTTAAAGATGTTTTGCTTTTCGATAATGTTTTCTTTGGAATTTTTGCAGAGGTAACTTGAATAGGGGTGGATGAACGAGGAGTGGGAATAGAAGACCTGGCATCCGCTTTTGATTTTGTAAGTGTACTTGCTTTCTGTGCCGGTCTGCTGGATTTCGGTAGCATTGTCTTTGGAATGGAAGTTTGTGACAAAGTTCGTGTTTTTAAGGTGGGGCTTTTCATAGATGCATTTTTTACAGTAACTGCAGGTTTTGCATTCGCAGTAGTTTTCTCAGATTTCAGACTTTTGCTATCTATGCCGAGAATGTCTATGCTTGAAATCGATTTTTCTTTTGAACACGACAAACTGCTAACTTCCTTTTCCGTTTTATCATGTTTAGAGTCAATTTTTGTTTGAACTTTGTGTGATTTTGGCAACATTGACTTAACGGTTGTTGTTTGACATGACTTTGCTTTCGGTATGCCTTTATTTTTGTCATGTTCTGTGCTTGGTTTTGATTCAATTTTTCTTTTGGTCGAGGGACTTTCAACAGTTGTTATACGTTTGACTGAAGTTGTGTTTTTGGTTTTATCAATTGAAATTTCAGATTTCCTTGGCAATGAAAATGATTCCTGTTTGTTGATATGACCACCGGATTCAACCAGAGAGTGATTTTTCTTACTTTTAAGCACGTATTTCATTTGTTGACCGGACTCGTGTTTCGTTTTATCATTTTCACAGCTTTCTTTTGTACTGATTGAGTGTTGTACACTACTGTTTTGTTTGCTCTCATTAGATTTATTAGCCAATCCACTTTGTGTTTTATCATTTTTTCGCGTCAAATTCGGACTTTCCTTTGGACTTTTTATCACTGAACTTATCTGATTTTTTCGTATTGGAATAGCGTTTCTCTGTGTTTTGACACCGACAGAACACGTTAAAGTTCTGTTTTGTCCAGTTTTATCTTGAGTTTTTGTATTTCTGACCGTAACGCCACCTGTTCGTGCCGATGATTTTATGGGTAGAGATGAATGCGTTTTATCACTTGTCGTTGACGTAACAACTGGCCTTTTGGCCGCCTCTTTTTGACTCTTCTGTTGTAGAGTAGCCCTTGAAGTCGATGGAGACTTTGAACACAAGTGTATAGAATTATCTGGAGTGGACTCTTTGCTTGATCGACTTGCACTTGATGACCTACTACAAACTCCTTTCGCCGATTTCTGCAATGGCAAGTGAAGACTCAATAGTGACTTTCTAGACATGTTAGGACTAGGTTGTGTCCTTGTAGTAGTTCGCTTTGAAACAACCGGACTGACAGATGCTGCTTTTATTTTCCGGGTATCGGCAAGACGAGGGCTCTGAGAACTAGCTCTCAAAGTCTCCTTGGGCTTAATTATGTCTCTTTTTGTCACTGTTGGCGATTTCTTTTTATTTTCCACAATATTTGATTCTATGTTAACCAAATGTTTTGTTTCTGTTGGGCTATTTTTGGTTGCATTCTTAGCTCGCTGTCGTGATGTTTTGGTCTGATGTATACGTAATTTGGGACTTTTAGGTGTTTGGCTGTCATCTGATTTGGTAGAATCTTCTGGGCTCATTTCCATTGACCTCTCCATTGATGATCTTGACGAGTTACTTGTTTCACTTTGTTTTGAAGTTGAAGGAACACAGTTCCCGGTAGGTGATAAAACACGCGTTGGTTTGCTGTGACTCTTTGACTGACCTGAAAAGGTCTGTGTTTTGGGCAGTCTGCTGCTATGTTTTGGTACTGGGACACCTGATACAGAAGCTTTTAATTGTCTGTTTACAAGTTTACTATTGGCAGACTGGTTGTTGGTTTTCTGTCTACAGCTTGAGATGCTTAAATCTGTCATTGATCCCTCGCCATCTCCTAGCTGTATACCTGTATCTTTGATGATAAGGCTAGTTGTGTTTGCCTTACCTGGTTTCAAGTTAATGGCTTTTTCATCCTTTGTTTCTCTGCCCTTTGCTTCATTATCAAGTGATTCGTCTTTGAGGGTGCTATGCTGTCTTTGTTGCGCATCCAAATGTTTATTCTTACTATCTATTGTTGATATAGATGCCTGTCGTAGCTGTACATTGCTCTGTTTAGATACACACTCCAAAGTACCTGTCTTGTAGCCATCCTTTGATGCGTGTAATTGTGAATGATCGGGCACATTGCTGGTCTGATCAGCTCCCCTTCCATGACCTTTGTTGTTATCGTTTGAGACACTATCGCATCCAATCTCCATCTCATTATTTGTTTGGGGATCCATAATGCCTTTGCGGTTATCTGTAATGACCAAACGAATAGAATTTTCATTTGTGGTTTGTAGATTCTTATCACATTTAGCTCTTTTGTTCATTGTTGCATTTTGTTTATAAAGTTTGAATATTTATGATCTTGTTCACTATTATCTTATTTAATGAATATTCATTATCATTTGTATCAGTAATTAAACGATTGAGTTAGAAAACGCACTTACCGTTTGGGTAGAGACTGCCGTTGCATTCATTTTCAGCTCCTTCGAATTCGTTTGTCACCTCCACTAATGTACTGCCAGACTGTTTAATTTCCTCATTTGGCGAACTTTGTAAAGTAAACCCATTAATATCCACGGCAGGTACAGAAATCGGCTCTCCATTGTTAATCCTGACATTTATTTCACTCAAATCTCTTCTATATTTTTCATTTTGGAGTAAACATGCATCCGAATTTATATTGTCTGCAGACGACTCCTGTTGTCTGCGGGAATCTTCTTCGGCATTGCAGTGTGCATCAGTGATCGTATCACAGCAGGTATTATCACCAACTCTCTCCGGTTCCTTGGAAGCGTTTTCCGTTATGCTAATAGTAGATATACTCTCAGTAGGTGATGCAGTGTTACGTACTACTGTCCCACACTCGTTAGCAGGTTCAGAGAAAGTTAACAAGTTTTCGGTTTCCTGATAACTTTGGGAATGTTTGGCAACCGGGGAGCACTTTTTCCCTGGTTTGTAACCTATCAATGTCGAATGCTTGCACCCTGGACGTTTACACGTAGATGAGAGTTTGCTCTTACCTGCGGTAGCGGTGTTTTTTGCCAGATCTGTCGGTGTCCGGCTTAGTTCTCTCTTTTTCTGATCGATCGCTTGAGCCCCCTTTGAGATAGACGTTTTTGCATGTAACGTAACATGATTCAAGTTTTTAGAGCGATTTTGAGCGTTCGAACATGTGAAGTTGCCTGTCGATCTCCTTTCAGATTTGTTTTCTTTCGTGTTGGAATATAACTCTTTAATGTTTTCTTCCTGAATAAGAACAACAGATTTCCGCCTCTGTGTTTTATTCCGGTCTGAGATCGTTTTTGTATTTACAGTGCCTTTGCTCTGTGAGTTATCCGTGAACACTTTTGTCGGGGCGTGCTCCCCAACAGATGGTCCCTCACTGCCAACCTTACAAGACTTTGGTGTCTTTCCAGTTTGTGCAAGTTGTTTGTTCATTCCACAACGGAATCTCGGCGGTTCCTTAGGCCCGTTCCCTCCGCGAATTTCACTTATCACTGGTAATCCATCCAGTGTATTGTCTTGTTCTCTGATTAATACACCTTGATCCCTCTTGGTCGTGTAATTTCCTGATGGCTGTCCCTTTAAATCCCCATGACACAGGGTTTCATTTGCAGTCGGTGTTGTGTTTTCCTTAAAATGCTGTGCACCTTTTATTTTATTATCAGCTTGACACAAAAGAATTTGATCCTTCTTATTGTTTATGTCAGGATTTCTGCTTGGACTTGTGTCCAAGTCATTCGAAGCGTGGTCTAAAACAAAGGCACAGATTAATATCGATGTTTTAAAAAAAAATACATACACGCACGCTTGAATCGACACACAACAAGGATTATTTTTGTCCATAAATAATAATAATAATATATAGAACTTACCTTGGGGCCCATGAATATCATTATCTTTACACGTCTCGCCTGCAATTTTCAATTTACTCTCTCCATCTGGGCTTAATGAATTCTCATAAATCTGCGTTGAGAGTCCGACACTATTAATTATTCCATCAACATATCTCGATAATTTGCCATCATTATGATAATCATAATCGCCAATGTTTGGGCCTACACCGGCATCACTCCCCCAATAGATGTATGACCCAACCCGGTGTTCGGAACAACTCCTGCGGTTTTGATTCTGATGACCCTGATTATGTACACGTGGGCGTGCGGTCGGACACTGGACGCTGTCCTTACGGTCACTCTGTCTCGTCTGGCCTTGCTCGTCACCCTCCGTGAATTGTCCTTCCTGAGTGGGGCTTGTTTTATCTCCGCCGTTTAAAATGCCGTCCGGTTTCTTCTCAGGTGAAGTAGGTAATTCAGGTAAACGTTTGTGCTGATTATCAATGCGGCTTCCTTTTTCTGTCGTCGATACGGTGCTGGCGGACTGCAGCTTGCCGTATTTGACACGATGTTTCCTTGGGTTGCTATTCAAAACAGCGGAGACTCCATCAGTCCTATTTTTAATTGTCCCACGCGTTTTCTGAGAGGCTCCGAACTTCCTCGACTCTATTTTCTCTGTTATTCCAGTTTTTACTAATTCACCATTCATATCTAATGAGTGTGTCAGATTTACATTTTTCATTCCCCCAGCGTACACTTTTCCTTGGCATTCTGATGTAATTACTTTTGTCTTATTTCTGTTATAACTGACACGAACTCTGTCACAATTAACAATGTTGTGTGTATGTTGATGTTTCAACAGTGATCCTTTTGTAAAACTTTCACTGTATCGATGACTATTTTTAGACCTCAGTATTTTGCAATTGCTGGGTGAATTACTTCCACATCTTCGTCCTGGGCTGTTTGCATATAAAAGTGCATGCTTTATTTCAGGGTCGTTTTCCCTTCTTCTGTTAGTTGCATTGACATGAATTGATCCCAGTTTACAACCGTCTGTTCGGTTCTTAGCGCGAAAGTAAGAGTACGAATATCGCTGAAGTGTATCAGAATCCGTATTAATTGAATTACGCGATATCTTGAAATCTGTTTTACTCAGACATGCAGAATCAGTTGGAGCCTGAAAGGGTTGGGTCTTCAGAGAAGTGACTGGATTGGAGATCAGAATTCTTTCGGTCCTCTGCTCCCGTAGTTTATAAGATCTGCCTTTTGATGAATTCTGACTGTCTTTTGTTGTCAATGTTTCAGTTCCTAGAGCATTCACAGACAGAACTCTGTGATTCTTAGGTTGACTGTAAGAGTGCTGAAGTGGCACTTTTAGGTCGCTGTCCCGGATGAATGTTTTGTTCGTTTCCCTGTCATTTACCTGTCTACGATACGCGTTTTCCTTTTCATCGAACCCTACGTCATCTCTCCATGGCAATTTCCTTGCCGGTATTTCAGTCTCAACAGCACTCCTTTCTTTACACAGATATCCTTCAAAACTTGACTTCAGTGTAGCATCACTGTCTCCAGAGAGAAGCCCAAGAATGTACAAATTATCGTCTGCCGAGGTCTGGGAAGGTCGTAAGTCCTTATCAATTCCCGGCGACGGGCCCGGACGAGGGAGGGAGTGTGTTGGTCGTAACTCTACTAGATCTTTGATGTTGATTACACCTTTCCACTCATCATTGCGAAGTTCGTTTTGTTTTACGGCCGTTTTGTCTGGTTTGAATTGTAGTATGTTTCTGTTGGTATAGTCTGTTAGAACAGCCCTGGATGATGGCGATGTTGAAGTAGCGGGAAAACCCTGTTGTGATGACTTAGTGATTCTATCGACCTTCTGTTCAGACATGATTCACTGTTCAATACATGTGCACTGCATTAAATGGAAAATACAACCCTTGTTATAATGGATAACTATTGCATTAACTTATTTAGAGGGATAATTGAGAGGCCCAAAATTGAATTTGACAGCCTATTTTAACGTAGAATAAGCACTTAATTGTTCCTAAGATATTTCTGATTTTAGATGGATCTGTGTCTCATTACGGTACTGCTTGGCAGTTACGTAATATTTTTTATCGCTTCTTTCATCTGCAAAACTGCTTCGGGTTCAATAGAATATTGTGCGTTGTGAAGAGGAAATTGGGCTTTGTTTCAGAACAAAAAATAATTCTCGTTTATATTGATGAAATATTTGAGAAAAATCGATTTGTGTCGGTGATAGCTTCAGACTATGGGGTGTAATGTTTCTCCTATTTAATTATAGATAATTCCTGTCTTGCGGGCCTTTGATCAATACGATTCTTTCTGGTTCCCTGGTGACTGATTTATATGCTACTTGGGGTAGAACTACACGTTAATATATGAAGCGTCAAGGGTCAACTGATGGTTACTGTCGATATATATATAGGTACACACGTAGATAGGAGATCATTACGTAACTTAAGACATCGCCAATTTATATATTACCTGTGATCGATGTTTACTAGTATTCCCTTCGTGGGGGTATTTTTCAGTGAAAGTTAAATAGAAGGACTGTTTCTCCGACAACAATTTTTTCTCAGTATGAGTTTTACCGCATGTCAAGAAAGATAACTCTAAATATTCGCGATGAACTATTGATCTGGGTTGGGTTTTTTTTTCAAAGTGCTTCCTTATCGATTCATTTAAAAATTTGATTATATTTAAAAATGTTTATTAGTCATTTATGCATTTATACCTCGATATTTATCAACATAAAGTCAGAATTAAATAAATAAATGAATAAATAAATGAAAACCAACAAAGCTTGAGTAATAATAAAAAAGACAAGTTTCTTTATCAATTCTCTATCGGAAGACCTCTTCCATTACGATGCGATATAACACAATCTTATATTAATATATCATGTTTCTAGAACCCATTTAGATACAAAAAGCTTTTAAAATAAAATAGTTTTTTAAAAACAGATATATAAAAGAAAAGACCCCGCAACATGTTGTTGTATCTAATTATGACTCATCACGCACCTGCTAATGTTACAACACAAAGAAAAAAACGTAAAGAAACAAAAAAATATAAATGGTCATACCTGTAGAGCCATCATTATACATAAGACAGCAGAATAGATATCAGCTGGTGCAGGAAACATACAGCACGTACATTATCCGCCAGTAATTTGAATATATCGGTGATGTAAACAGAGGATGCGCAGTGCGGGATTGACCTGAGTCGGTAACCTTTTGATGTCGGGGGGAATTTACCTCATTGATTTTTTCTATAAATAGCTTGTAGCGTATTATAGCTTTATTCCTGAGAGGTGCATACTCTCTCTCTCTCTCTCTCTCTCTCTCTCTCTCTCTCTCACATGATAAAAATCTTACAAACACATGTTTATGTACATTTACTCAGTATTCACAATTAAGATGTTAACTGTACATGCATTAGCTAAAGATTTGTTGTGTGCAACAATTTTCTGAGGTACTAAGATATTGATTTAATAAAGGGATACAATATCAACTTGCTATGAAGTTGATAAATACAAGTATACCGCATTAAAGGCTGACCAATATACCGTATACCGTATAACCCCCCCCCCCCCCATTTTTTGGTCCGGGGGAATAGGTAATAAGAGAAGAATGATAAATTACGAGGTTAATAAATAATAGCTGCAAAACTGTAGCCCTCCGATCAGAAAAAAAGAATTGTCCGTCAAAATTTTAGATCGGGGTCGACAGACATGCTGCTAAATAAATAAAGTCCTGTCTCTGTATCATAGTTGATCAAAGTATTGAAAGAGCCGAAAGCCAGGTGTTCACTTGATGATGTATCCTAATAGCAAAAAAATAAAAGATAATTGTAATGATCGGATATTGATTTAGAATTTTCAAGTCATTTTAATTATAAAACTTCTCCATTCCCATTCCCCCATATTTTTTTTTCTTTTGAATATCCACTGTGTATTTTTGATTGAAATGATTCCGAACAATACATGACGTTGATCGATTACTAGTATATATAGTCCCTTCACATGAAAAATTATCAGCTATAAATTGACAAAAAGTGACATAATGATGCCACCATGAAATACAAAGATTGTGCAGAATTTCATAAATTATAACCTTAAGACAATAGTCGACTGAAGTACATTGTAGGTAACCAATAGTTATCTAAATTAAAAACTTAGTAATTTATTTCGGTGCATGTATGGGCTTGATTGGTAAATAATTAAGCTCAAGCTGATCCGGCGAAATTCGTACTGCAATTGGAACCAAATTCCCTATAGCAGTCTATTAGATCTCACAATATTTCTGATGTGAAATAAGAACATTAGAAAGGAAACATTGGTTCTATTTGAAAAACGTTTTTCTACTTTATTTTAATAACGGGATTCTAAAATAAAAATCACTTACCCATCATTGGAGATATAAAATTTAATCATATTGAGTTGGATAATGCAATAATCCTTCCGTTAGATAATATTGTATGCACATTCACAGATATTCAATCTATACAACGTATGATGGTGTTTGTAAACTGTAGATCTCTAGAGCAAAAACAGAAATCCCCAGTTAATGTCCACTGTGTTGTGTAAACGCTTCTTAACGGAGTTTTCTTTCATCAAAATTAATAAGGCCTAATTCTATTTATTCAGATATTCAAGAGCAGTAAAAAGCATATTTCCTGATTTTGTTGTTATTAAATTCTAAATTTTTCGTGACGTAAAGATAATCATGCTTCATGTATTGTTTTATGATATTTATGAGCAATATTTTCATTTCTTATGTTTTTAATATTTAGTCATCAGCATGTAAAGTGACACTCACGGACAAAATGGCGGGAACCGCAACATCAGGAGTCTCTAAAATCAAGTTATGTAGATAAACAGATATTTCCATTTCAATATCTATGGTACACAGACAGCCGATGACTCGGGGAAGATAACTCATGCAAGGAATTTGTGCATGCCGGGGTTTGTCATCGTCCGTAATTACCTGCAATAGAACCTACACATTTCCCTTCTCACGAAACGCATATCATATTTTATTTTAATGATCTACAAAATACATATATATATATTCAAAACTTCTCCTAGACAGCAATCGTAGTAAACAACGTGAACACTATGGTTCTGTACGGAGGATTTTACAGTGTACTTTGTGTATGGACCTGTTTTGTTGTCGTTGAGTCTATTGAACCTCATCTTAAGGTCAAAGGTAAGCAGCGTAAGGAACAAGAAATCATTTTTTGAGTATTATTGGGTGATCAAATCCTATAAAGCCCAAAGGGCTTTATGATAGATTTGATCACGCCCGACTGTAGATGATCAATTACCTCTTTATATTTAAAGAATGATTCCCTTTTTCTTATATAATTTTCAGCAATTGTATGATTGAATATTAAAATAGTCATTGATGAAATGAATTTCACTATTTATTACAAAATTGATTTGTAGCGTTATTATAGACAAGACACTGGAAAATATAAATATTAAAAAAATATTGAAAGAAAATGATGGGCCGCGTTACACGTGTTCATTACTAACAGGTTCTAAGTTTGTTACTGTTCAGAAATAATCGACGTTGGAATTTGCTTAGCTGTCAGACAGATTTGGTAGCCCTATATATTCCATGGACAGACAGTAATGTTCTGATCCCATAGCGCTTTGGAATTTTCAATAACAAAAATCATTTTACATGCAAATCAAATGATAAACTCGTTTTAACGACTGTCATGTCAATTTATGATACTCGCAGGACACAGAAATTATACCAACAAATAATTATACGCATATAACGATACTTATTTGCTGCTGTAACAAGACAATTGATTTTGGATTTTTTGAAGAGATTTTAATCCATTTATCTTTAATTATTTCTTCACTGTTTATAACATCTGATATGATCAACTTTTCTCTCCTTCAGGCAACGTGGAATCTCTGCTTGAGTTGACCCCATGGGACTGGAAACACCTAAACACGTCCCTCAAAGTGGATTCCCCCGTTACTGTGGATGTGTCCCTAACCTCTCACTACAGACTGACCGGGAAACACCTCAACAAGTTTCTCAGTCAGTACACTTATCTATACTTTGGTACATGTTCCATAAATTACTCAGTGTAAATTCTTTAAATATCCTTGCTATAATATATTTTCCAAATACTTCTTTCACCTAAGCTCATTTGCCACACTCCTTTATTTTTTTCATTTCTGAAGTAGGAATTCAATAAGATATATAGATTTACTATTTGAGGAATATTATTGGACGTATATTATCAATTTAAAGCGGCGTGTAGCAATTGTCAAATATACTTGCATATAAACTGTGTATATAAATGATGAATTTCTCTCTAAAATTACAGGGCTACAAAAGCAAAGAGACTGTGCATCCATTCTAAAAACAATACCCAACACAAAAGGAAGAGACGGTGTGTACACGATATACCCGGATATGAAGACCAAGAAGTTGGTGTACTGTGACATGACCACGGACGGTGGAGGGTGGACTGTGAGTCTTTACTGGTTTCTCTCATTTACTTCAATATTTCTGCGATGTTTCCATACCTGACACATTAAGTTAACTTTCTAAAACTTACTGGTTCTCTGAAATTACTCCAACAGACCATCGTTGTGGTCTCAATGGTCGTGCCCATTTTAATACTTATTGATCTCCTTTAAAAGAAGAGCTCTATTTAAGGAATGAATTCAATATTTATTTGTTTAATACGATATAAAATGGTTTGGGGCAGTTTACGCTTTATAAACCGCGAAGCGGTTTATAAAAAAGTGTTAACAGTTTCAAATCATTTTATATCGTATAAAACTAATAAATATTGAATTCATTGCTTATAATTTAATTTTTTTTACTCTTCATTGTAGATAAAAAAGGGTCATTTGACCTTTAAAATGACGCAAAATTCAAACGTAACGTCGGGCGTATTGAAACGTGTTTGACGTTAGTCTTACTATGACGTAGGCAACATTCTTTATACCATATAAAATAATTTTTTAGCCAATCAGAAAGCGCGTTACAACCAGAATTGAATTATATAAAGATATTGGAAAATACCAAAATTAAAATGTTAAGATATATGGAACTTTTCTTCACTTAAAAATTGTTAATAGCTTCGCAAATCATATCTTATAAAAAACTTTAAGTAGATCTGATGGTTTATTTGCTAACCATCCAGCCTCCTTAAGGTCGTTTATTTTTGCTATCATCCTCATTCACACTTGAACAACCAACAAAACATCGGTACAACTCGTTTATTGGTTATTTTATATCATGCTGCTTTTATATTGGGCAATTGCTATTTTTGATACATCAAACATTGATAATGCATTAAACCACTTTTAAAAGTCTTCCAGAGCTAATCTTCTGATGTGAGAATTGTAATTGTACTATAATATTCCAATGTACAATTTTATTTATTAGTATCGTGCGTTGTCTTGCAGGTAATTCAAAGACGAATGGATGGTTCTGTGAATTTTTATCGATCTTGGCAGACCTACAAGGACGGATTTGGAAAACCACAAGGAGAATATTGGCTAGGTGAGAACATGTGATAAAATTTTTTTTTATGATTATTGAGATTCTTCTTATAATTTAAATTTGATTTTGAAGAGCACTTGTATTTGCACAAGATGTTAAGTCTAGCGAAAATGTCATAGGGATTAAATACCCCGCCCCTTTCATGTTAGTAAGTTACAACAACTGGTTCATAATATAAAACAGCTTTTGTGTACACAATTACTTTAAAATATACTATATTCATAACATTTTGTCAAGGCTGAATAGTAGCTACAAACAGCAATCCGTTATGAACTATGATGATTTCATGAAAACTTTTTAGTCAATTCTGGACATTGTTGTCCAATTGAGCGAGATGGCCCATGAAACTTTTATATTTTCTAGGAAATGAAGATATTCACTTGCTCACATCAAAAACTAAGCAAGAGTTACGAGTTGACCTACAAAAGTTTTCGGGTGAAAAGGCATACGCCAAATATTCCAGGTTTACTGTGGGAAGTGAGTCTGAAAAATACAAGTTATCTGTCGGGGGATACAGCGGAACGGCGGGTAAGCATATACAATAGATATCAGTTTAATCTGAGTTTCATATTGCAATTTTAGTTCAAAAAGGCAAACTATATATCAAAATTTAAATATAAGAAATATATTCCAGGTGATAGTCTCGCATATCATAACGGTATGAAGTTTTCTACAAGAGACCAAGACAATGACACATGGGGTAAACAATGTAGCGTGGAACGTCAAGGAGCATGGTGGTATAATGCATGCGTCTATTCTAATCTTAATGGACCTTATCTAAAATCGGCTAAAATCACTACACTTAGTATAAATTGGAAAACATTCGGAAAAGAATACCGTGCTTTAAAGCAAGCATCAATGATGATCAGATCCAAAATTTAAAGTTGTGAATGCTATTTATTAAATTAAAAGCTGCATCCTTGAATTTTTGTCTTTTTAAATACAATATTGTTGCATACCAAAGTAGTTCTCAATTAATGTAAGCTGAATGTTTCTATCAATAACATGCCACTGGTTTGCTTCTCCTTCATTAGACAATCACTGCATCCATGCAGATTCAAGAGCCACTTAAAAGGGAAAAGGAAGTTATACGTATGAATTGCAGCCATGTGAAAATGATATCTATGATCTCAGATCTGTCTTTTGGTTTCAAGTTTTGGTGTAATGGATATATTTGGTCTATAGAAATATCCAAGAGCAGGAACATATTCTGCAAAGTAATGTTAAAGAACTTAATATATAAATCTGAGAATATTCATAAAAACATTCTGTTAAGTTAAGGTCTACCTACATTAGCTAATACATTAAAATTCAAGACAATGCTAACTTAGTTTCTTGACCAACGTTGATTTACTAGAGATTTGCTCATATTAAGCATCAACGACCTTGTCATAAAAATTGATATCTATTTTTTTTTCATAGACTATCTTTAGGAATATGACTAGTCATGTCATGCAAATGTGCAATAAGGTTATATAATATTTTATTTTTTGCCCCACCCCTACCCCCAAATAAATATACAGTTGAACTGCGATATCTCGAACACTGATATCTCTAATACAATGGATATGTCGAAGTGATTCGTAAGTCCTAACGACTTACTTTTAAGTATTTTACCCTCAAAATTTTGAATACCTCAAAGTTTTTAAACAGTCCTATCTAGTTGAAGATACAGACGTTTTACAAAATAATGCCTGAAAATAATACCACCAATTACCTCTGATCTCAAACATGCAACTCCTACAGCATACGGTGAAAAAAGTGACCCATATAGCTTTCAGTTAGAAGTTCTGTTCCAATCTTCCCCAGTACATGGGAGTTGATCATGTTCGCCATCCATGTTTTCAATGGTCTTCTTTTGTCAGGAGGGTTTTCTCTCTCCACTTTCATATCAAATTAATTGCATTATTCAATCTCATGAATTAATAAATGACAATGTATTTCCATGATGCGTTTTTTTTTATTTCCTGGATTTCTGATTTGCATTGGTGGATTCCCAGGTTTTATATAAGAAAAGGGCATACACTTAAAAATCATTTATCTGTTGGGGTCAAGAGTTCCGAAACTGCACAAAACTGCACAATAAACTGCATTGCAATCGTTCATATTTGTCTGTAATAGTTAAAGGTTAATTTCATCACGGCCTTATATGTCAAAAATATAAAACCAAAACAATGTTTCTTGAACTAAAGTACAGTCAAACCTTATCATCTCAAATTATTATGCAACAAATAAGTTATGAGTTATCTCATTGCAAGAATCAAGATGTCTATTGATTGGGACTTCTAACTAATATCAATATATGGATTGTATGCAACATATATATTCAAGATATAGAGCTTCCTTATATATTTGGTGTATTTGGAGAGTAATAATTTCATCAGTATCCTTTAATCATTTTAACATATTCTATTTTAAATTTAAAGCTAAACACCGCTGTAAATGGGCACTGTCCGCCATATTTCTTTTTCACCACGACTGCCCCTACAATCCCTATATAAGACACAGATCTCTAAACAGTTCTAATTATTTTGCTGTAGAGGTCTCACCTGTGAGGACGTACATTTTGCCTCGCCGTGTTACTCGGTAGAAATTATCTTTGACGTACTTTTTTCACGACAGGAAAATGCTCACATCAAATAAATTGGTAAATGCATTATTTACAAACAGAATATGCATACATAATAAGAAATAGTTGCATAAGATTCTAAGACCACAAAAGGAACACTACACGTCGGCCGCCAGTTTCAGGTATGCAGTCGGGTGAAACGAAATGGAGAGGTTTATATACCAGGTACCGTTGCCTATTTACGAGCGGTGTTCAGCTTTAAAAAGCAAAATGTTTCATAATAAATGATATAATCCGTGGAGTAGGGTTTTTGGGATGGGTGTTGGCGGTAAGTCAAGGGGAATCCAAATTTAATTAAAAAAAAAAATACACAGAAATTAAAATAATATTGCTAATTTTCAAAACCATAGTCTGTGATTGGGGGGGGGGGGGGGGCAAAATACCTATAATACCGAATTCCGCGATGTAACGATAATTTTCCTACTATATCCTATAATTTGCTAGCACGCTCACAAAAAGTGATGGGGGGAGTTTTCAAAAATTAAATTTCTGTTGGCGCTTTTGAAAATGTTTATTTTCAGTAAATATAGAAAAATTGAAGAGAGGGTGTAATATCGAGAAATTGCTGCTCGGAAAGAATAACACCATGTTCTCATACACATTTATTACGGAACTGACGTCACAAACAAGACAACACACTAAACATGAAACCATTACAAAATGGACAATAAATTTCCGGATATTACATCACTTTTTTTTTTTTTAAAATTAAATGACAATCACATTACTTGAATGTTCGAATAAAGTCCAAAAGAAATTCTCTGCTGTAAGAGAAGATACACAATAACATGACTAGATAACACACCTTTTTATGACTAGAATCTTGAGTCTAATTGCAACAAATTAACACATTTACAATTCACGCGAACAGTTTTAATAACACTCAAGTGAGAACGTAGTCCTTTAGGTACTCTGGTGGTTTGACTGCGCGTATTGGTCTGTTGCGAACATAAGGGTGAGGATCTTTGTCGGACTCAATGATAGTCGGAGTATTCGGTATTTGGATTTCTTCCAGCTCATCTTTGCCTTCTTCTTGGTTCTTCAGTGTGTCAGGATCAACTTTGATTTTCTTATAATGAGATGAATTTCGAGCTATGGTTTGCCCTCCCCGTTCTGCGGTTATCTGACTTCCGTGTCATTCCTTCACTATGTACGGTTTGGAACTGAACGGTGTTGATAGCTTGTTTTCTTTTGGAGTCTTCACAAGCACTGTATCGCCTTATTTGATGTACGATTCCTTCACATTGTTTCTCGTGTCCGCATACACTTTCATTTTTTCTTTTGCCTGTCTGTCCTTGCTGAAGATATCAATCAGTTTCTTCTTCTTTTCCTTCATCTGTGGTAGTTTGGTCCTCATTTTTTTTGTTTAGGAGACTTTCTGCCGGTGTAATGAAGAATAATGACCCCCGTAGAATAATGACCGGGGGTCATTTTTCGACGTAGAATAATGACCCCCCTAGCTGAAGAATAATTGGATTTTTCTGAAGAAAAAAGACCCAGGGGTTATTTTTCTTCATGTTCAACATGAAGAAAAATGACCCCCATAGAAAAATCCCCCCCCCCCCCGTAAACATGAATAGAAATTGGTTACACCGTATCCAAGATATGACGTTGAAATTTACTTAATTTTTTGCACTCTGTTCAACTGATTTTGAAGTTATAAACACCGAATTTGTAAATAAATCGCTGTATATAGTTTTTCATATCCGTAGCAGGCACACAAAAAACACTCTTATATTGCCACAAATTGATTGTTAACAGTTACGTCACTTCTCTCATCGACATGCGTCGGGGAATGACGCAAATAAAGACAGATTCATACACAATGAGGATATTGTGTGATAATTAACGAACAATAATCATGAAAGAATAATTGTTGTAATAATATAAGCAATATTCACTGGTGAATGAATTGTCAATCTTAGAATGATACATGTTTATGGAAAAAGACTAAGGGGACAAATAACGTTCGATTATAATAAGTAAAGATTTTTTCCTAAAAACGTTGATTAGAGGTTAGGGTCCATGTTAGGGGTTTATATCCCCCTTGATTTTGATCACACGATCTTTATTGTATCCAAAGTTACCAATGCTCATACAAACTATGGATGCATTAATCATCTTGATATTAACTAAACTTACTAAAGTATGCCGACGATAAAGTAAAATATATTTTCTGTACGAGCACTTTCAATACTTTGACGATTTTCCTTATTGGCTGTTAACCTCTACTGGCGTAATGGCTGCTGTCAGTGCCTACTAACTGCAGCTTGGTTATAATGCCTAACAGTGGATTCAACTTTTCATACTTTTAGTTTCATCATTAATTCCGCGTGATGCACTTGCATACCCAGCAGTTTGTTATAGTGGAAATTCTAAATGCAAGTATAATTCATGAACAATAGGAAGAATATAAAAGATGCGACGGCGAGGCGCGAAGATGCAAAGACGAAAGTGCCAAGTTGCGAAGGCGAAGAAGTGATACTACTATCGCTTCTTTGCCTTTGCAACTTCGCACTCTCGCCTTCGAATCTTCGCGCTTTCGCCTTTTTAGCTCACCGAGACGAAGTCAAGGGGAGCTTATGCTATACTCCCGGCGTTGACGTCCGGAGCTGGTTAAAATTTTATATATATATTATCATATTACATATATATTTTTGTATCATATGATACAATATGTATAATATAATTGTATTATATAATATTTTATTTTATCCCATGATATTGTTTCATTTGATATGATACAATGTTATATCAAATTATATTGTATCATATAATACAATATCATATTATTTATCAAATATGATGCAATATCATACAATACAATATCATACTATATCATACAATATAATAACACATGTTTCAATGTTATGATGTATTATTGCAATATGATAGTGTTTCATATAATACTATATTGTATTGTGTTTTATGATATTGTATTATTTGATCAAACACAATAATGTATAACACAATACAATGTCATATCATACGTTACAATATCATATCTCACAATTTTTTTTACGGTATTTTATGGTATTATATGATAAATATTGAAAGTATGATAGGATGCAATTTTTAATTTTATATTACTGTATTGATTAACATATGATCATATGATTATCATACAATTTGTTAACAGATGATATGCGATAATGTGTCAAAACAGAATCCATGAATATCCAAGATCATAAAGGATGGTTTTCATATAATATGATAAAGGTGGTCTCATAAAGGTGATGCCTCATAAAGGTGATGCCTCGTCGCGGTGAGCCTTGTAATCTGTGATTACCTATATTCTATCGTTGCGGAGCTCTCTACCGTTTAAGGGTTCCGAGGCATATTTTGGAAATTTTGTTTTTATAAAATTAATAAAATTAAATTATTCAGAGGGATAGGGTCCGGACACCCTCTCCCCTTTTACTGCATGAAATTATTAACATTGAATTTTCCCGGGGGACGGACCCCCTCTCCCCCCTCTAGATCCATGCATGAGCAAGGAGTGTCGCATAATGAAATTAGAATGTTACTGTGTTTGGTCCACGGTAAACAGACGGCTGGTAAGTGATAGGAGTCTGGAAGTGCACACATGTATTTACACATTATGGTGGACATTAAATTTTGTGTGGAGTATATAATGATTAGGCATAGCCAGCACTGGTAAACATATATGTCACATGTACACATTGAAATATTTATAAACATTCATAGTAAGCGCGATGGCCTAGCGCATGCGTAACAATAATAGCCTGGATTAATCGAAAAACCTTGGCGAGTACGGTGCCTGCATTAAATTCTATGTAATCGACCGAGACTTGCTGAATGCAATCAAAAAAGGCGAAGGCGAAAGTGCGAAGATGCGAAGGCCAGAGTGCGAAGTTGGGAAGGAGCGATAGTAGTATCGCTGAGCGATAGTAGTATCGCTTCTTCGCCTTCGCACTTTAGGCATCACATCTTCGTGCTTCGTCGTCGCATCATCGCACTTTTGCTCCTTCGCCTTCGCACTATCGCCTTTGCAACTTCGCATCTTCGCCCTATATTAAGGTCGGAGTGGTCCTATCGGAACACCATATACTTAGATATATGTAAATGTAATCGTTAAAGGGGCACAATTTAGTCAAATTCTATTTTTCTGTTTTCATTATTTACAATGCTTAAGGAAAGCATTTCTACTGATCAAATGATTTGAGGTCAGTTGTAAAGTTATAGGCAAGATACAGGGCTCACAATTCTTTGTCATGTAAACAAGGTTCGTGCCCTGTTGTTGTTTACATAAGTTCAATATACCCGTAAAACATCTTTTTCAAGCTGATTTGTCTATCTTCTTATTCATTTTAAGCATAAATAAACAGTTCCTTACGTTTAACGCATTCATTAGGTCTAAAATTAGAATTTTCACTTCAACATTCAAGATGTAACGAATGACACTCAAATGTTGGTTGCCTATTAAAAATACCTTACTAAAGCATTGTGAACATTAAAGCTATACACGCTATAATTTACGTCAATTTTGAATGACAGTGAAAACGCATGTGTTTGTCTACTTATAAAAGTTATCCTTAATCTGTAAATTACAATGGTGAATTCCATCTCGTTACAAAGATATAGATTTTTAATTGTTTATTTTCCTGCCAGGAAAATATACCTTTTCATGAATATTGATGAAGGAAAAGCGAAACCGACCTCATTGCGCATGTCCGCGGAGAACTAGGTGGTCGTTATTGTTTGCCTAATTAAATATCCAACTTGATTTTTAATATGCTTAAAGGGTACCTGCAGCCCAGCCGATGTGAAACATATGTTAAAGAGTTTATTTACCAAAATTTAATGCAAAAAACCGCATCGAAATCGGTGCAAAAATAACGGAGTTACGCCTCTTCAAAGTGGCTATTTTTACCTGCTTTGGGAAATTTAATCAAGAGAAAACAGAATTAGGCGATAACAACGAGGCTTCAGCGGAAGTGACGTCACGAGGTCAACGGGAGGGAAATTTCCTTACAAAGCTATACAAATTAAATTCGATTTTTCAGCCAAAATGATCGATATAGGTCTAATGTTTTGACGTATCTTGTTGTTTTAAGTATTGTAGATTTAGAAATTTGTATCCGTTATTATTTTATTACAATCAGATTTCTTTTTTAAAGGATTTTAAAATTTGTTATTCTCGTCGCCTTTTTACCATGTTTACCGATGAATACGATATCTTGAAACGCTTACATGGGCTGATTTTATGTTCATTATTCATTTTTTGATTACATAATATCTTTCACACACGAGTGATCCGAGACAATGACACAGGTAAACAGGTAAACTAACGAAGCCACTGCTCCAGACACACGTGTATCTGGGGTATGTATACACAAGAAACACGAGTCTGGTGAACAAAGAGAGTTTCACACCTCTAGACTGGTAAATTGATTTGTGTATAATTAGCTACTCAATTGTTAAAAGATAAAACAGAAAAATAAATTAAACTGTGTAAAATCAAGCATTCGTCAGCTAAAACATGTGTATAGTCCGTCAATCAGTGATTAAAGAATCATGCATGATACTATTAAATAGTAAAACTAATGTTCGAAGTAAATGCCTTTATTGTTACTTATCTAATCACTTAAATAATGACCAACGTTACAATTCAGCAATTAAAACCTTTTTTATGTGATCAAGTAATTATTTCGGAAGTAATTACGGTGGTCTTTATAATTTCTTATTTTATAAAGTGCAACTTTCTTTCGAGCGCTATGGTCAGCAATTAAACGCTTTAAATACATGAAACTCCGTATAGCTTAAATTGTAATACTGACAACGAATCATGATGAAATCTGAATAAACTGGAACATTTTGACAAAGGATGTAAATAAATGTAAAATTAAATTCCATTATCGTATTTTTAAAAGACAGACTTAATCATGCAGCCATATTGGACTTTCGCCTTGATCCGTTAATAATCCCGTGTATGTTTGTTATAGAATGCATACTATTTTGATTTTTATTGGTCCGATATCAATATTATTGAATAATCGGGCGACATCATTTGTAATTTTATGCCTTATACGAGGAATAGACCCCGAGTTATGTATTATCAATATTATTAATCAGTTAATAATGTCACTGAGAAATCATTCGAAAGAATGGCAATATTAACAAAATATGTTTCTTATAACAATAATGCTTTGATTAATTGTCATTTTGCTTCATATGGTGTGCATTTATATGTAAAATGTGTTACACATTTGACGAAATTCATGAAGCAAACAATTATCCGAATTCGGCATTTTTGTTCGATAAAATACAGGTTAAACTCAAACAACAGTATAATGAGTCATCCAGGGTTGATAAGGAAATAAAACAACCGAAAAAAATGTTCATATATCGATAAAACAATGCAAGAAAACGAACAGTTTTCACACGATATTCCTGTTTCTCATACAGCGGCGTTGACCCCGTGACGTCACAGTTCATCTCGCGCCAAATCGGCTCGATTCAAAACTCGTTCAGGTGTGAAATCGGGTTTTCCCCAAATATCTCGAAAACTACTTATGCGATCGCTGTAAAATTTTCAGGATGATGTTTTTACACATAGATTTCCATTATATCAAAAATTGGCCGGCACTGCAGGTACCCTTTAACAATTGTTAATTTGAAATACATACATGTATAATGAATAAAATACGTTTGTCATTCACGATACCCTTACTTCTGCATTAACACTTATAGGATCTATAAATAGCACATAGGGGAAAAACACAGGTCTACGTCATTTTTTTAAAGGAAG
Source organism: Magallana angulata (assembly GCF_025612915.1). Classification (NCBI taxonomy): domain Eukaryota; kingdom Metazoa; phylum Mollusca; class Bivalvia; order Ostreida; family Ostreidae; genus Magallana; species Magallana angulata. The sequence goes on from NC_069114.1 coordinate 31,984,274, forward strand.
TATTCATATCTACTCACAGGCTTGTATATTTTTCTTTTGTTTGTACTCGTATATCGGACAAATTTATGCTTTACTGAAAATATCCTTTCCTTTGTGAAACTATCACAATTATGAAGATGTTGACCCTTCACCAGTTTTGGTATGATAGACTAAATTTAGCTGTCGATATCACGTGATAGATTGATATTCACGAGGAGGCATTACTTTCCTGGCAGGAAAATAAATATTTTTTATTGTTTGATATTTGATATATTTGTTACGTGTTCGAATTGAGCAATATAATTAACAGCATAAAGGTAACTTTTATTAGTAATCAAACACATACATTTTCCCCTTTATTCAAAATTGACGCAAATTATAGCGTGTATAGCTTTAAGATCGGAAAAAAAAATTTTGACTAAAATCGTGACCATGCCCCTTTAAGATGACAACCATACCCCGATGCAATACGTCAATGTCTTGTTATAATGGAAGGATTTTAATTTTCTAAGCTATACCCCTTCTTTCACTTTAAGTTTATTTGAATATGAATTATAATTTCCGTTACTTTCTGTAAACTGCAGCAGTAAAAATTACAATAGTGTAAAGACTATTTCACAAATAATAAAAAATATACTGAAAAACTTTAATCTACAAGGGGGTCATTATTCTACAGGGGTCAATTTTCTTCATGTGGAGTGTGCTCATATTTATGAAAATGACACTTATTCTTCAGGCAAAGGAGTCATTTTTCTACGTAGAATAATGACCGGGGGGTCATTTTTCTGCGTAGAATAATGACCGGGGGGTCATTATTCTACGTCGAAAAATGACCCCCGGTCATTATTCTACGGGGGTCATTATTCTTCATTACACCGGAGATAAGTTGGTGGTACTATGGGGGTGTTGCCCTGTAGTTTCTCAGAAATGTAAACATTTCCTGTTTCCAATTCTTGGAGTCTATGTGGGCTGTTTTGATGGCTTTGCCTAGGGTTCTCATAAATCTCTCAGCCTCTCCATTGGTTTTCGGCCATAGTGGTGTGATCCTATGGTGTTTGAATCCTAATTGTTCTACAAACTGTCTGAATTGAAAACTTTGGAATGGTGGGCCATTATCCGTTTTCAGTTCTTCTTGTATTCCGAACAATGAGAAAATTTTGTCAAATAGAGGAATTACAGATCTGGCAGATGTAGATCGCAGTATTTCTACCACAGGGTATCTTGAATGGTCAACTATCACAACCAATAGGAACTCTCCTGTTGGAAACGGACCACAAAAATCAGCAGAAACACGAGACCAGGGTTCATCAGGTATTTTTGTCACCTGTAGTGGTTCGTGCTGTTTTGTTGGAGTACTAGCAGCACAGGGTATGCATTTCTTACAGATCTCTTCGACTAGCTGGTTAATTCCAGGAAACCATACTTTGTCTCGTAATAGTTGCTTTGTCTTCACTATTCCTTGGTGACCCTCGTGCGCAAGTTCTACAACTGTCTTCTGTATGATGAGACGATTTTCAAAGAGTAGAATGCTTCCGTTTTCAGTAGGAGCGATGGTAAGTTTGTCACGGTTGACGAAGTATGATCGAATGCAGGGATCATTTGGAGATGATTCCCACTCTGCTTTGAGCATTCTTGTAATGACTTCTTGAATGACGGGGTCCCTTTTTTGATGCGTCTGATATTTGTTTGATAGGATGTGCTTTTGGCTTGGATGAGGAAACAATAAAGTCCAAGTATTTTTCTGCAATCTTTGAGTGTCTGAATGTTTTCACCTCCTGTCCATTGTGTCTTGAGAGATAACCCGCTGGATTTTCTTTACCCGGTCGATACTCCACTTTAAATCACAGGGTTGTAGCCGTAAACGCCACCTCTCTGAAAGTGTTCAATTCCCCATACTATGGCCAACGCTTCCTTTTCTCTCTGTGAATACCTCTTTTCCACATCTGATATCCCCTTGCTTGCGTATGATATGATTTCCCTTCCTGAGTCAGAATGGCACCTAGTCCCACTGGGCTTGCATCATCGAGTAGCTTGGTACTATTTGCTGGGGTTATTCATGCCATTACTTCACTGCTGAGTTTCTCCTTGAGTTCTTTAAATGCAGATTGTTCCTTCTTGCCCCACTGCCATGTTGTGTTTTGGTGGGTAAGAGTGCGTAATGAAGCCACAATGGTTGCGAAGTCCGGTATGAAACGAGATACGTAATTGGCCAATCCGAGAAGACTACGGAGTTCACCGGCGTTCTGTGGAGCTGTGGCTGATTTTCTGGCATCAATCTTTTTCGGGTCAGCTGACACACCTTCTGCACTGAAATGGTATCCAAAAGAAGTCAACAGAGTTTTTGTTAAATTCACATTTTGACTTGTTCAAAGTTATGTTTTTCTCACGCAATCTTTGAAGCATATTCTTGAGTCTGCGGTCATGTTCTTCTTGGGTTTTAGCAAATACAATGATATCATCGCGAATGTTTCTTGCACGTTCTAGTATGGAACGCCATAGCTGCCTTATGTGGCTTTTTTATATGTAGATGGTGCTTTATTATATTATGCTGTGGTTATTTCATGTGAAGATGGTGCTTTATTATATGAAGATAGTGCTTTATTATATGAAGATGGTGCCTTATTATATGAAGATGGTGCTTTATTATATGAAGATGGTGCTTTTTTATGTGAAGATGGTGCTTTATTATAAGAAGATGGTGCTTTATTATATGAAGATGGTGCTTTATTATATGAAGATGGTGCTTTATTATATGAAGATGGTGCTTTTTTATGTGATGGTGCTTTTTAATGTGAAGATGGTCACTCGGAAATTTGTTTTTGAAGACTGAGTTAAACATTTATTATCTCGAACTTTTGAAACTAGAACAAAATTGATACAGTTTAAATCCATTTAATACACAATTGCTAGTTTCTCCTTTTTAGCATAATAAGTATTTATGTTACGAGATGAACTGTACGACTTCATCTCAACTGAATTGACAAATATGATTAATTGAATAACACAATATTTTGTCAGGATTTCTTGACATTTTACTTTTGCCTTTACCACTTATAAAAGGGCTTTCTTTGAGCTATATTATAGTATAGTAGACCTTTCCTTGGATTTTTCGACAAGAATGTCAAGAAACCCCCATATGAATCATCTTAAATAATATTTAAAGATAAAATTAATTCAATCAAACTATGTATCAGTAATAGAAATATTTCTCGAAAATTGTATGGATCCAAGCAATATTGAACTCTATAGTCTCGTTCAACCAAACGCTCGGCTGACACCGTAAATCTCCGACAAGCAATTAAGGGAGACTCTCTGCTTGTCGGCGATTTACGGAGATAGCCGAGCGTCGAGTTGAACGAGACTATATTGAACTCTAGCGTAGGAATACATACGACTACAAAAAATATCTAAATTGTTCGTACCATTTAAAATCTAACTATTTTCAAGGTATTTATAAATAAGTTTCCTTGAAAAACAATGCTGTAGCATACATTACATCGAATTTATCAATTATGTTCAAGAACTAAGTCTTGTCAGCAGCGATGATTTGTGAGGTCCAAACACTGTTTCACTTTCGGTTTGTCTGAGTAACTGCATAGGAGAGTTGATTAAAATCAACTCCCAATTAAGAGCGGATCAAAGATCTTATTTTAATCAGATTGCTAGGGCATAACCTTCGCTTAAACACAAATAATTAGTAAATTCAATTTTCTGCTTTTCAGGATAACGTTACTAGGCTTTAATTCTTGTAATATTCCGTTATTATATAGTTGTCACTTTAAACTAGATGTAAGTTCGGTTGGGGTAACGCAGCATTGTTAAGGCGTCCCGATGCTAAAATACGGCTGGAAAACGATATTATTTGAATCATGGCAAAAATAATTTTACCGGGAGTATTTCTTTAAATCTATGTTACATTTATTGACATCGATGTTAAACATTATATTTGATGCATTTTTGTGACGTCACATGTACTTCGTAATCACGTGACAGGCGAATCCTAATATTGCAAATGATCTAGTTAAAACGCATCGGCGCAGGTGATTAATGACATTAAATCATACATATTTTTAAGAAAAATCCTTTGTTAAGTCATAAACTTTGAAGTTCTTGCTTGGGAAAGAAATAGATATTTCGTTTATAGAAGATATTGTTGAAACATTCCACAAAATCATCAAAATAATGCACATTTTTACTAATCAAAAGCGATTTACAAAGAATTGGGGTAAATCCGTAGGTTTCCGCAGCACGATTCACATTGGTACTTATATTCTCTACCAATTTTACGTAAAATATTCTAAAATTGTGTTGATCTTTCACCTGCGCCAAGCTGGTTTTACATGCATTAAAATTTCTAAATTTAGTTGTTTACACGTAGCAGGGAGAGTTTCCAAACCACTAGTTTATAAATAGTCTTTTACTTAAAACGAAGCTTTAAAACTGCCGATTATTTGATACTGGTTTTTAATATGAATGAATTCTGTACGTCTAGAATTAACTGCAGCATCTATATAAAGGAAACATGCGGTATTATACTGGTTTGATATAATTCACTTTTATCGTTAAGATACATTCCCTGAGAACTATCGACAGGAATGCAGATCGTGACGTCAAAGTTAACTATGACGTCATATCGTATGAAGTACAGACAAGTGACTTTCTACATATCGCATCGGGAAGCCTTAACATGCCCGCGAAAGTCGTACACAGCTAGATCTCCTCGATAGCTTATATACTAATTCTGCTAGAAAAAAGAGGAACTAGCAATAGTGTATCAAATGGATTTTGATCGCATCAATTTTTTGTTTTACTTTCAATATTTCGAGATAATACATAAATGGTTAACTCAGTATTCAAAAATAAGAGGGGTTCCGAGTGACCACCTTCACATTGAAAAGCACCATCATATAAAAAAGCACCATCATATAATAAAGCACCATCTTCACATAAAAAAGCATCTTCATATAATAAAGCACCATCTTCATATAATAAAGCTCCACCTTCATATAATAAAGCACCATCTTCATATAAAAAAGCACCACCTTCATATAATAAAGCACCACCTTCATATAATAAAGCACCACCTTCATATAATAAAGCACCATCTTCACATGATATAACCACAGCATAATATAATAAAGCTCCATCTTCACATGATATAACCACAGCATAATATAATAAAGCACCATCTTTACATGAAATAGGCACATAAGGCAGCTATGGCGTTCCATATTCTAGGCCTTCTAGACAGTCTCTGATGATGGTCTGAAATTTTTCTGCTGCACAACTGATTCCAAATATCAATCGCTTGTACCTCCTGAGTCCCACATGTGTAGTAAATGTTGTAAGGTTTCGTGATTCGGGTGCAAGTTCAACTTGGTGATATACAGAGTTGAGGTCCAATTTCGAGAAGATATGTGAGCCGTTTAGGTCCAGTATTACATCGTCTATGGTGGGGTGATTTGTCGTTCTCTCTTGATAGCTGTATTGACTTGTCTCATATCTACACAGATCTTTATCTCTTCTGGCTTCTTTGGTTTAGGGGCGACTACTATGGGAGATACCCAGGGTGTGGGACCATCAATTTTCTCTATGATATCAAGTTGTTCTAGTCTTTCCAATTCAGCCTCGACTTTTTTATTCATATGAAACGGTATGCGTCGGTGTGGCTGTGCAGAGGTGCTTTGCTTTCATCTGCATAAATATCTAGCTGGAGATCTTTTATCTTCCCGATACGATACCTTCAAATCGGTCTGAGTATTCATCAAGAATCTGGTCTAATGTAATCGACTTGATGACTGGAATGATAACTAGGTCCACAGCTGTTTGATAACTAAGCAACGATCTACAATTGCCCCTCACAATGTAAATTTCTGTCATCACGGACGTCTGTCTACTGAGCGATGAAATGTTTGTATAAATACTGCCGACTAAGTTTACTGGTTTTTCTGCTCTATATGCAAAGACTTTTGTAATAGTAGAGATAACGGCATGGCAATTTCTTCGTTTACTGTAGCTTGATTCATCAAGAATGTTTATGGTTGTACCTGTGCCTACCAGCATTTCGATTTCTGTGTCACATATTTTGACCTTTGTTTTCGGTTGCTTAATGTTGCTTACTTTGGGTCTGTTGATATGAAAGGTGTATTCGTCTTCTGAACTCGAAGATTCAATGTTAGCAGGCTCCCGCATCTGAATTTGTTTCACTGATTTTGATCTACACACGCGACTAAAATGATCGTCCGTTCCACAGGAATTGCATCGCTTTCCTTTCGCTGGACACTTTCCTTGATGAGGGTCTGATCTTCCACAATTGCGACACCCTCCTTTTTGTCTCTTCCCGAGTTTGCTCTGTGTCCCCCTCTATGTTAGTTGCCTCTGTATTCTCCTCTGTGATAATTGCCTTTTCCTCTGTTAGGTTGATTTGGTTTGTGGTTTTGTTTTCGTGCAGTAATTTTTTATGGCGTTGAACATGTGCAGCGTCGTTTTCAATACCAATGGCCTGTTTATCACTAATTTCAAATAGAAGTAGTTGTTTCAAGTCAATTTCACTTACACGAAGAGCTCTTCTCCGCAATCTTGTAAAGCTGCACGACTGAATATTTTGTGACTTAATTTCATTGTTTATGTTCTCAAACTCACATGTCTCAGCAAGCTTCCTCAAACGTGTGTGGAAAGTGTCTTTAGTTTCTCCTGTCTTCTGTTTGGGCTGCCTGAATTTGTAAATATCATACTTCTTATTCTGCTTGGGGACAAAGTAAGCATCGAGAGCATCTAACACTTGGTTGTAAGGGTTCATCTTCATCATGTGCTAGAGTTAACTTGGTAAATATGTCCTGTACTTCCACACCTGAGTAGTGTAGAAGAATTGCCTTTCTGCGCTTTTTGTCGCTAATATTCAATGCAACCAACAGATTATCGAGTCGATTCTTCCATTTCTTCCAGCTTGTTGCAGTACTTCTCTCTGCATGTACTAACAATTGGGGCAGATGCAATCCCATCCTCGTCGCCAGTGTAATATCGAGGAATTGCTACTCCGAAAGAATAACACCATGTGCTCATACACATTTATTACGGAACTGGCGTCACAAACAAGACAACACACTAAACATGAAACCATTACAAAATGGACAATAAATTTCCGGATATTACATCGGGCAGCGCCCCGTTCCCAAATTGCTACGTGCCTGACGTGGGAATGACACTGTATTAAATATTTAAACCTGTTCTTAAATCATTAGTCATAAAACGCCCCCCCCCAATGATACGTGTCTAATGTTGGAAGTTGCATTGAATGTGAAAATAACTGTATACATACATCTATATATTATTCTATAATATTATCAAGAAAAATGATACTTGTATAAGCATATATGCACTGCATTGATTCTCATTCTGAGGGAACTTGATTTTAATGACGATAACAACGCAAAAGGGCTAGCCTAAGGACGGATGACAACATGGCGGTCTCTGGATCAACACACCAAGTTAACCTAGACCTATCTATTCCATTGTCACGAAAAACACATATCCGATTTCATTTTAATAGGCAGGTGATATCTACATGAACATGTAAATGTACATGTATTTAAAAGCAATCAGAAATGCTTTATCCATTGAAAGTTACAACGCCATTATGGTTTCATTTTGGAGCATGTTCTTTACTTTTGGCTTGGTTGATTATTTTGTTATAGGGATTGCTGTTGAGCCTCATTCCAAAATCAAGGGTATGGATAAGTTTTCTTTAAATCAAAATATGCTCATAATTAAATTAAATCTAAAAATTTACAGTTTTTAAAAGCTATACATTTGGTCCGATTGTAGAGAAGATTTTGTCCGCTGTAAACCAACGGTTAATTGCTAATATGTATAAATATTAATGAAGAATGCGTTATTTTTCTCAATCATTTAAGGCAATTTTTCTATAAATAAGATAAAGAAAAACTCAAATTGAATGAAAAAAGAGAGATGAATAAATTAATATTTGATAGAATATTTGTTCGGTGCGTCCCTTAAAAGATTCACCCATGTATGAACAAGTATATTTATTACTAGACACTGGCATTTGCCAATAGTAATATACATATAATTAACCATTTGAAAGCGTTTTGGTCAATCAAAATAAACCAATAAGTGCATTTCTTTAACTGTATTGAAGTTTTTAAACGATACCGGTAAGTTCACTCTGATTTCAACCAAAATGATTTAGGAACAACTTTGTCTGTTTACACTTTCAATGCATATGCGCATTGAATTTTTGTGTAACTTTACAATAATCATTTTTAATTTTAACTATCTTAATTATTAAAAAGATATTGTTTCTGTGACCATAACTTGATTAAAGTTTTTAACTTTTACAAAGATTTGGTTGGTTTGATTTATAAGCCGAAAATAAGACCTAAAAGATTGAAGTGTTCTTTTTCATAAAGTTATTAAAAAAAACTTTAAAAAGTTTTTCATAAATACAGGTTTTTTAAAATTGAATTGATTATTAATTATATTAATCCGCATAATTATGATTTTCCTTTTTTCAGGCAATGTGGAATCTCTGCTTGAGTTGACCCCATGGACATGGAAACACCTGAACACGTCCTTCAAAGTTGATTCCCCCGTCACTGTGGATGTGTCCCTCACCTCTCACTACAGACTGACCGGGAAACACATCAACAAGTTACTCAGTCAGTATATTATATATATCTCCTAAATTAGTAAATGTCCCTATATAAATCAGTCAGTTTAGACCTACAGCTTTAAAGATGCACAGTCACGATTTTTTTCAACATTTATTTTTCCGATTTTAATGTTTACAATGCTCAAGCAAGGCATTGTTGATAGGCAACCAAAATTTCAGTGCCATTCGTTGAGTTATAAGCAAGTTACAGAGCTTGCAATTTTTTTCTATGCAAAAAAAAGTTTTTGTTTACATTTTTAATGTTGAAGTAAAAATTCCAGCTTTAGACCGAACATGAATGTGTTAATCGTTAGGAACTGTTTATTTATGCTTAAAATGAATAAGAACATAAACAAATCAGTTTAAAAAAGAATTTTTACTGGTAAATATTGAACCTATGTACACAAACAGAGGGTACCAGTTTTGTTTACATGACAGAGGATTGAGAGCCCTGTATCTTGTTTAAAACTCCTCAACTGACTCTCAAATTTCATTTAAGCATTAAAAATGCATTCCTAAAGCAAAGTAAATAACAAACACAGAAAGTAGAATTTGACCAAAATCGTGACAATGTCCTTTAAAGAGGCGTATTTATAAAAATGACCATTAATCTAAGATTATTCATGAACGGAATATCAACTTTTGAAAGTACACAGTACCAATACATAACAATTACAATTTAATACTGTAAATTAAACACTTAATATAGGACACATGTAGCGACGGTCAAATATACTTATAATTACGCAAACCTATGATAAAAAGCTATTTATACTTACAGGACTACAAAAACAAAGAGACTGTGCATCCATTCTAAAGACAATACCCAACACAAAAGGAAGAGACGGTGTGTACACGATATACCCGGATATGAAGACCAAGAAGTTGGTGTACTGTGACATGACTACGGACGGCGGAGGGTGGACCGTGAGTCTTAACTTGTTTCTTTCCTTTATTTCAATATGTATCCATACCTTACACGATTAATAACTTTAAGCTTACTGATTCTTTAGAATTTCTCTAAAATGTCATCATTGTGGGTAACGTAAGATGTTAATTTTTGTAATCGTCTTCATTCACACTCGAAAAACCAACCAATATTGGTACACATGCTTATTTTAAATACAATCCTCTCTTAATTTTTGACATTAAAACAACCCGATATCAGTATTAAACATTGATAATGCAATAGTTTAACCACTTTAAAAAGTCTTCAAAAGCTTAGCTTCTCTTCTAAGAATTTTACAATAAATTCCAATGACAATTTTTAGTGTTGTCTTGCAGGTAATTCAAAGACGAATGGATGGTTCTGAAGATTTTTATCGCTCTTGGCAGGCATACAAAGAAAACCACAAGGAGAATATTGGCTAGGTAAGAGCATGTAATAAAATGTTTTCACGTGATTATTGAAATTTGTTTAATGAATTAAATGTTTGTTTTAATTTTAAAAACAAAGGATACCTAGTAGTCGAAAGAACACTTGGATTTGTATTAGTCGTGGATGAAAAATAGCTACAAACCGCAAACCGCAATTATACCATGATGATTCCATGATAACTGTTTTAGTCACACATGGACATTATTATGCAGGTTAGCGAGGTGGCCAATGGAACTTTTGGTTTTTTTTTCTAGGAAATGAAGATATTCATTTACTCACAACAAGAACTAGCCAAGAGTTACGTGTGGACTTACACAAGTTTTCAGGTGAGAAGGCATATGCCAATTACTCCACGTTTACCGTTGGGAGTGAGTCTCAGAAATACAAGTTAACCGTCGGGGGATACAGTGGAACGGCGGGTTGGTACACAGATATCAGATAATATATTAAGCTCTCCATTGAGTTTATAATTAATATCAAAATATACAAGATTAGTATATTCCAGGGGATAGTCTTGCACATCAGAACGGGATGAAGTTTTCTACCAAAGACCAAGACAATGACAAAGGGGATAAACAACACCTTGGCGTGAATTTCCAAGGAGGATGGTGGTTCGAAGATTGCAAACAAGCTTATCTAAACGGACCTTATCTAAACTCGGCTAAAATCACTTCGATTAGTATCAACTGGTACGCATTCGGAAATGAACACCGTGCTTTAAGGAGGGCATCAATGATGATCAGATCCAAGAATTGACTTTGTTGTGAAAGTATTTATTAAAACAAAAATTGCCTGTCATGGTATTTGTCTTTTTATATGCAATTTCAGATCAAAGTAGTTCTCTCAAAATGTTCTCTGTCTTATCATTGATGAAAAATTTTCAGAGACTGTTAAACCCCAATTGATAAACAACTAAGAAAGGTAGTCCTTTTCTTAAAAACACTCGCTTCATCTTTACATGTAAGTAGATGGTAATCTCCTCCTTCTCTGCTTAACTCCAGTTCTCCTGCTCTGCTGAGTCTGATTTTCGCTCACCTTGTTATCTTTGTTTTGGTTCATCTCTTGCATGGTGGTCCTGAAAATCTTACCTATAGCCACTGTCATCTTGTTGAGAGCACCATTGATCAATTGACCAAGACTGTTAAGCATGTAAGTATTGTTCTGATCTACATGTATAGGCTCACCTTCTTTATCTGACAAATCTCCCTCAGTCTGAGTCTGGGGAAGAAGCCTACTTTGTGCTTTAATTGACTGAGTTTTATTCTTGGTATAAGATCTGTATTTTTTATTTACACTTGTAGCTGTAATAGGTGATGTACCTGAACCTGAGCAAGTATCAGCTGTTTTTGGTATTTGAACAAGAACCTTGGGAGAAAATACTCCCTGTGTAGTATCTAAGTGCTCTGATTCTGAACCACTAATGAACTGCTCATCACACTCAGTGATAATTTCGTCACTGGTGTCTCCACAGTGTTGTTCATTGGACTCTCCTCTAATACTTCTATTTATAATTTTCTCTTTTCTTTCAGTTTCATCCATTTGTTCTGCTTGAACTGCTGCCTGATGTCTTGTAGACATGTTGTTTTAATTCAAATAACGAGTTCGAATCTCTGGATCCATTCCTCAAAAATGTGGATCCCACTTCTGACATAAAAAAATTCTATATAGCGAGATAGCAATCAATGACTATCTCATTCGGACATCAATTTCAGCAATTGACGAACAAAACACAGAATTTAAGTTTCATAAATTTATTGAGTCTGCATTGCAAATCAAAATGAACAACAATAGGGTAACAAAATAAATCCAGGCCTTTTAACCACCCTTAAATAATTTGATCTAAATATGACCCCTTAAATATAAATAACCAGATCTCAAAATAATCAAGATATGTGGTTATGTATTGAATCAGAGATAAATGAATTTTAAAATAATTAGTTTAAGATCAAATCCTGAAATAATCAGAATATGTGATCCTAAATAAACCTTCCAAACTGTTAAAAATTACAATTTCACTAATTAAAATTTATCCAATCGATAAAATTACGAAGGCTCAATTAATTATCCTTTAGCAAAAATAAATATTTACCAAAATATAAGGAAAAACCAAAAGAGAAGTTAACCCGAAAATGAAAAAGAGCAGACTGGCGATTTTACGGAAAAATCACCTCTTATATACACCCGTAAGAAATCTCATACAAAATCGTATAGACCCTTACGGAGAATTACGGAACAATTGGGAAAAAGTATACGGAAAATAGTTCCAATAAAATAACTAACTTTATGATAAATATTTCATCATAAAATAACATTACCTTCATTCACACAATAATAATCAATTAATTATTTACCTTATAATAAGCCATTTCCACTGCCGGTAAAATATAGGCGGCGGATCAAGAAAAAAACAACCCGGAAGTAAAGGGACGTATCCCACAGTTCCATATTCATAAACAAAAATGTAAACATAAAGGAGAAGACAGGCCGGGATGACAATAAAGAAACAAAAAAAATGCATTTTATAACGGGCGAAATATACCATAACAAGTATGTACCGCAATAATATTACAATATAGATGCAATATCGTAACTCTTTAGTAAACAATCAAAGAGTACACATGTACGTTCGAATGGGAAAGTAGAAATTACACAAGTCCACAACACATGTTTCAGTTACATGTACAAAAAGTAAATACACGGTACTTAAAACATATTTGAAATTACCGATACTTCAATGATGCTTTAAAAGCATTAATAAGTTACAACACATAGATAAGATATTGGCTATGTATTTAAAACTCTCGTAGTAAGGGGATCATTTCAAAAGTAGATAAAAAAAATTTGAAATATTACACATGTTTTAATCCATTTGAATAACATACTAAATTTAGTATTGCGCAAACATAATTCGGTCTTGGCCATTTGATGATCAATGATAATTGAAGGAAAAAACATGCTTTTTACCATTGAATGGGTGGTAGTACCATTATTTTGAAAAATTGAAAAAGACATGTACATGTTTTATCAGTATATTGTTATCATTTATTCAGAAACTCAACCTTGGGCAATACAACCCATCAGTTTACAATAACTCACATATTACAAAATAATATAAACATTAGACTCTATGGAGTCTAAAATGGGAGTGAAACCCCTGAACTAATGTTCCACAGTTCCCACAGTTCCACACATTACATATAGTAAATCAAATGTGTTAATTATATACGAATTGAAAATACAGTTTTGGGTCAACAACCGTTACACATAACTAAAGGCATAGTATAAATTTATAACATATGTTAACACACGAGAGAATATGTTTCTTATTACATTGAATGAGTTTCATGCAATTTGGCAATTAAATATTACGGATTAATAATGCACATTTAATATATTTAGCAAGACCAAGCAAGGTAGATACGTGATCCGAGCCCAACAACTGAAGTAATTTAAATGTACTTGGAGACTTATAATAGTACTCGTTTAAATATTTTTTTTAGTAAATCATAATATTTTGGACATTGAAGAATAAAATGAAACTCGTCTTCGACTTGTTGAGTATGATAATCACAAACATCACATAATCGAGCCTGCCTGCTTTTACCTTGGTATCTTCCTGTTTCAATATTTAAACAATGTGAAGACAGTCTTATGCGAGAAATATGTGTCTTAAGATTATTCTGGATTGGTTTTGTTAGGTATGATTGGATTTTCGAATAATTATGTTTTGCAAGATATTTGAAAAATACACTTTGAAGAACTTTCCATAAAGACATTGCTTTTTTGCATGAAAATATCAACAATTCTATTTTCGTATATATGTAAAAACTGGCCAGGATTAAGTGACTGCTGTCCAATCCAGAATTCTCATTGACCAACGTGAAACAACTCATTTTTGACGTCTCTTGCCCAATTGACACTAGAAGCTGCACAATTCTCAGCACTTTTTCGTAAGTAATTGAAAGACGATTTTAAAATACAATTTTCTGTTTCTAATAATTTACACCAGTATTTCATTATTTCTAATTTTCTTTGTAAAATAAGCGGACGTCGACCTAATTCCCTATAAATCATATCATTACATTACGTCTAACACCAAGAACATCCTTACAAATTGAAAGATTAAATCGCTCAATTCCTGGTAATTTATGAAAACCCCAGATCTCACTTCCATATGAAATTACACTTCCAACACATATATATCGAATAGTTGGCACCGGGTTTCTGCGTTAAATTCAAATTTCTGAAAATTTCGGTTTTTTCCAAAAAGGATCCTCCTTTTCTAAATACTAATGTTTTGATTTTATCGGTGTTAACAGTTAAGTTCCATAAAGTAACATATTCGTGTAAGGACTTTAGAGTAGTTTGGAGCTCATCTGGTGAATTCGCGAATATAACGGTGTCGTCTGCAAACATTAAAACAAACAGGTTTAACTCTCTTAGTTCGACGGGCAGACAATTATCACTGACGAAATGATTTTCTAGATCGTTTATATACATGTTAAATAGAATTGGCGACAAAACTTCACCCTTTAGTAGGCCAGTGTTGACTGTAAATTCTCTGGATATTTCACCGGCACTTCTGACGGAGGCTCTCACGTCGACATAAAGTGATCTAAAGATTCGGGGGAATTTTCCAGTGATGCCGGATTTTACTAATTTATACCATAAAAAAATGACATAATGCAATAATGTTGAATCATCTTTTTTCTATTCTTTAAAATTGAAATAAAAAAAATAACACACTGCATAGCTGGATACCTAAAAAAGGGATGAAAAATTTAAACTGAATAAGATGATATACACATGAACATGGCCTTAATTCTTTTTGTTGCAGCTGAGTGGAAAATGATCACTATGATTTTTTTAAAACCAGTGAGTGGGTTTTAGGACGTCATATGTCTAAATTTTGTTATTTAGGTCAAATTACTAACATTTTTATCGCTGTCCAAAATGTGAAGTTCAGATAAAAGACTGTTTTGAAAAAAATATTGGGGAGGGTAACCCCCTCCCCCTAAAAAAATTTAACTTCCCGGTTGATAACACAATGTATACAGTTTACTCACAATCTGTCGTCGTATTAAAATGTATGAAATTTCAACAAAACGCTAGTGTATGCATATTTATTTGCATTTTTTTAATACCAAAGTTGTCATTTTCAAAGTATCTCGCTCTACTCTTTCCGACATTGTGTTAATTTAGTCAAACAGCGTTCCTGAACACCCCGTTCTGGAAAATAAATTATTTCGATCAAAACTAAAATCGCATCAATTTTTTTCCATTTTATTTATTACTTTTTTTGTATTAACCAAAGATGTCCCATCCACGGTAAAATGCATTATGAACCGGTCCTACACTTTTTGCCAAGACGTTAATTAGTCAAATGCGTTCTTGGTTATCCCGTTCTGGAAAGTTCTATTCCATTCCTTCGCTAGAGGTCGCGCTTCTTTCCATGATTAAAACTAAAATCGCTCACTCAAGAAACGAATTGCTTTATTTCATTTATTCAACCTTTGTCAAATCTTAACTTCAATGTGTAATTAAGGTTAGTTCCTAATAAATATATTCACTGTTTATAATCATTCGATAATATTTGATTGCAAGCATATATTTTGATGCAAACTACCCCTTACTTTGATCCGCCAAAGCGTGTCCACCACCTTACTCTCATTTTTGCTATTTTGGGCTTGTTTATCGAAAATGAAAGGTTTTTGATTAATTTCACAATAATTAAGTTATCAGTTAAAATTCAAATATACCTTACGGAGATCATCTAACATGTGTTGAAATACTATATTAACTTTTCTGTTATTAAACTATGTAAGGCAAATATTGCGTCCGTAGTAGAGCGACCAGCCTGAAAACCAAACTGTGCGTCCGTGATGATATTCTCATAACGGTTCCACTACATTACTCGCTCGTTGAGGATCGATGTGAAACGTTTTCCTAGGCTGCTAGTAATACTGATGCCTCTGTTATTATTGGGGTCATAAATATTTCCTTTTTTATGAATTGGGATAATGATAGCTTTTGACGAGGGGAATACTCCAGAAATAAGAATTTTGTTAAAGAGATGAACGAGTATTGGAAGGGTTAAGTCACAAAATTCGGAAAAATATTCGTTGATTAGCTGGTCATTTCCTGCGCTTTTGTTTGTTTTAAGTTTGTGAATACAAACTTCTATTTCCTTTGTTGTAATATCCTTGTCTTAACAATCAAACACGGGACAGTCAGTGTCCATATAAATTACTATTGAAATATAGTTAGTTGAAGAATTTTGCTCAAGATTTCGGAAATGTTCGAAAAACTGTGTAAGCGAGACTTTTGAGGGTGATGTATTTCGCTTGCTAAAGTGTTTGAAAAATTTGCTTTTGGTTGTTTTTCTTCAATTGTTGAACCATGTCTCCCTGTTGTTTCCTGTATTGATTTTTTACTTTCTTTTGAAGACTTTTGTATTTGCGTTTTGATTTCGTAAGAATATCGTAGTTTTTCTTGTTACTGTAACCGTTGTAATTTTCTAAAGCAGTTAAATATAGAGAATATAAGTTTTCAACTCTTTTGGTTTAACCATGGTTTGCCCTCATTAGTTGTAAGGTTTGTAGATGCTTTTTTACCTCTTCTTTCGCTAGTACAGTACTTTCCTAACACATGTCTATTTTTTTCACTGAAATTATCAACCATTTAATTAGTATCGCTGTCTTCTTCGACACAAGAATATAGGGCATCCAGACTACTTATAAGATCGCGTCTCATTTAAAGTTGTAATTGCTCTTTCCATCTTACTGTAGAAATACTTTGCGCAGTTGACGTTCTCAAATCATTTGCATTCATTGCAGGACAATTATCACTATACGTTCTTAAAAAATTGGTATGATGACCCAGTACATAAAAAACTATAGTTTGAACTATAGTCCGATTTTATTAGCATTTTGTTGCTCATTTACTCATATTTTGATGGCTTAATCATATCATTAAAATTTGAAGTCAATTTTTAAAGGTTTTAGCAACACTGAATGCAAATGATTACATATGCTTAATAAATGTAACAAAAGTGGACTTAAGTGGGTTTAGGCCTCGGCTTATTCCCCCACATTCTTTATATAATGTTGCCAATTTTCAAAATCATAATCCGTGATGGGGGGGGGGGATAACACCTTTAAGTTTTCGATGTAATGATCGATGTAATGATAATTTTCTTAATATACCCTATAATTTGAGCAATGTTGCCATTTGAAAAAATGTTTGTTTTCAGTAAAGATGATAGCAGCGCCCCCCCCCCCCATATGATACATGTCCGATGTGGGAATGAGACTGTATCAAATATCTAAATATGTCCTTAAATCATAAATCATACCCCCTCCGATACGTGGAAATTTTCATTGAATGTGAAAATAACTATACATTTATGTAAACTATAATTTTTTTCAATAATGCTACCAAAAAAATGATACTTGTATATGCATTGCATTGGTTCTCATTCTGAGAGAACTTGGTTATAATGACAACACCAATGCAAAAGGACTAGGACGGATGGCAACATGGCTGTCTCTGTATCAACACACCAAATTGACCTAGACCGGTCTATTCCATTGTCACGGAATAAAAATATCCGATTTCATTTTAATAGTCAGGCGATATTTACATGTAAATGTACATTTATATAAAAGCAATCAGAAATGTTTTATCCATTGAAAGTAAGTACGCCATCATGGGTTCTTTTGCGAGTATATTCTTTATTTTTGGCTTGGTCGATTATTTTGAAATAGGGATAGCTGTAGAGCCTCATTCCACTATCAAGGGTATGGATAAATTTTCTATATTTAAAAATATTCTATTTAAATTATATCATAAAATTTACAGTTTATTAAGGTATACTTGATCGGATTGAGAGCAGATTTTGTCCGCTGTAAAGCAATGGTTAATTCCAAAAATGTATATTGATGAACGATGCATTATTTTTCTCGATCATTTGAGACAATTTTTCTATAAATAAGATAAACTCAAAACTCAAATTGAATGAAAAAGAAAGATGATTTAATGAATATTGGAAAGAATATTTGTTCGATTTGCCCCTTTAAAGATTCGCTCATGTCTATTTATAGATATTAGACACTGTCATTTGCCAACAATAATATACATGTAAATAAACATTTAAAAGCATTTCGGTATATTAAAATAAACCAGAGTGTATTTCTTTCACTCAATTGAAGTTTGTAAACGACGCCGGTAAATTCACTGCGACTTCATTTACATGTATGATAAAATGATTTAAGAACGAAGCTAAACAGACTGTCTGTTTACACTTCCATTGCATGTGTGCATTGGATTTTTGTGCAATCTACAAAAATTATTTTAAATTTTAACTATCTAAATTATCAGAAAGATGTTGTTTCTGTGATTATAAATTGGTTTGATAAGTTTTTAACTTTTACAAAGAACTAATTTGTTTCATTTATAAGCCCGAAAATGAAACCAAACAGCATGAAGTGTTGTTTTTCAATAATTTATTCAAAAAATATATCTAAAGTTATTTATAAAAACATGCTCTCAAAATTGAAATAATTATTAGTTGTATAAATCCGCATTATTAAGATTTTCCTTCTTTCAGGCAACGTGGAATCTCTGCTTGAGTTGACCCCATGGACCTGGAAACATCTGAACACGTCCCTGAAAGTGGATTCCCCCGTCACTGTGGATGTATCACTCACCTCTCACTACAGACTGACCGGGAAACGCCTCTCAGTCAGTATATATATCTCCTGAATTAGTAAATGTCTCAATATAAATCATTCAGTTAAGACCAACAGCTTTAAAGGTGCATAGTCACGATTTTGGTCAACAGTTATTTTTCCGATTTTAATGTTTAGAATGCTTCAGCAAGGCATTTTTAATAGCCAACCAAAATTACAGTGTAATTCGTTAAGATATAAGCGAGTTAAAGAGTTTACGATTTTTTTTCTATGTAAACAAAGTTTTTAAATACATTTTGAATGTTGGAGTGAAACTTCCAGTTTTAGACCGAACATGAATGTGTTTAACGTTAGGAACTGTTTATTTATGCTTAAAATGAATAAGAACAAAGACAAATCAGTGTTAAAAAGAATTTTACTGGTATATTTTGAACCTTTGTAAGCAAAAACAGGGCACCAACCTTGTTAACATGACAGAGGATTTTGAGTCCTGTATCTTGCTTATAACTTTACGAATGACTCTCAAATTTCATTTAAGCATTTAAAAAAAATGCATTGCTTAAGCAATGTAAATAACAAACACAGAAAATAGAATTTGACCAAAATCGTGACAATGTCTTTTAAGGAGACGTATTTATAAAAATGATCACTAATCTAAGATAATTCGTGAACGGAATATCAACTTTTGAAAGTACACTGTACCAATTCATAATAATTTAATACTGTAGGTTAAACACTGAATATAGGACACATGTAGCGACGGTCAAATATACTTATAATTACGCAAACCTATGATAAAAAGCTATTTATACTTACAGGACTACAAAAACAAAGAGACTGTGCATCCATTCTAAAAACAATACCCAACACAAAAGGAAGAGACGGTGTGTACACGATATACCCGGATATGAAGACCAAGAAGTTGGTGTACTGTGACATGACCACGGACGGCGGAGGGTGGACAGTGAGTCTTTACTGGTTTCTTTTATTTACTTCAATATGTATGAGATGTGTTCATACCTTACACATTAAATAACTTTCGAAAACTTACTGGTTCTCTGAAATTACTCCAACAGACAATCGTTGTGGTCTCAATGGTCGTGCCCATTTTAAGATTGTATTGATCTCCTTTAGAAGAAGAGCTGTATATAAAGATATAGGAAAATACAAAAATTGAAAAGTAAAAAAGTCTTTTATTTTTGCTATCCTCCTCATTCACACTTGAACAACCAACTAAACATCGGTACAAATCGTTTGTTGGTTATTTTATATCCTGCTTCTTTTATATTGGGCATTTGCTATTTTGTTACATCAAACATTGATAATGCATTAAACCACTTTCAAAAGTCTTCCAAAGCTAATCTTCTGATGTGAGAATTGTACTATAGTATTCCAATGTACAATTTTATGTATTAGTATCGTGTGTTGTCTTGCAGGTAATTCAAAGACGTATGGATGGGTCTGTGAATTTTTATCGATCTTGGCAGACCTACAAGGACGGATTTGGAAAACCACAAGGAGAATATTGGCTAGGTGAGAACGTGTGATAAAATGTTTTTATGTGATTATTGAGATTCTTCTTATAATTTAAATTGATTTTGAAAACAAAAGAATCTCTAATCGAAAGAGCACTTATATTTGCACAATGTGTTAAGTCTAGCGAAAATGTCAAAGGGATTAAATTCCCCGCCCCTTTTGTGTTAGTAAGTTAAAACAAGTGGTTCATAATATAAAACAGCTTTTGTGTACACAATTACTTTAAAATATACTTTATTCACATAACATTTTGTCATGGCTGAATAATAGCTACAAACAGCAATCTGTTATGAACCATGTTGATTCCATGGAAGCAGGTTAGTCACACTTAGTCATTGTTGTCCAGTTGAACGAGATGGCCCATGAAACTTTTATATTTTCTAGGAAATGAAGATATTCACTTGCTCACATCAAAAACTAAGCAAGAGTTACGAGTTGACCTACAAAAGTTTTCGGGTGAAAAGGCTTACGCCAAATATTCCAGGTTTACTGTGGGAAGTGAGTCTGAAAAATACAAGTTATCTGTCGGGGGATACAGCGGAACGTCGGGTAAGCATATACAATAGCTATCAGTTTAATCTGAGTTTCATATTGCAAATTGGAGTTCAAAATGCAATCTATATATCAAAATTTAAATATAAGAAATATATTGCAGGTGATAGTCTCGCATATCATAACGGTATGCAGTTTTCTACAAGAGACCAAGACAATGACACATCTAAGGAACAATGTAGCGTGGTACGTCAAGGAGGATGGTGGTTTAAGGCATGTATCAATGCTCATCTTAATGGACCTTATCTAAAATCGGCTAAAATCATTCCAATTAGTATGACTTCGGAATTGAACAAATTTGAGTACAAATTCGGAAATGAACACCGTGCTTTAAAGAGAGCATCAATAATGATCAGACCAAAAATTTAAAGTTGTTGTTAAGGCCATTTATTGAATTAACATTTTATCCTTGAACTTTTGTCTTTTTAAATACAATATTGTTGCATAACAAAGTAGTTCTCAATTAATGTAAGCTGAATGTTTCTATTGATAACATGCCACTGGTTTGCTTCTCCTACATTAGAAAATCAGTGCATCCCTGCAGATTCAAGAGCCACTTAAAAGGGAAAAGGAAGTTATACGTCTGAATTGCAGCCATGTAAAACATGATGTCTATGATCTCAGATCTGTCTTTAGGTTTCAAGTTTTGGTGTAATGGATATAATTGGTCTATAGAAATATCAAAGAGCAGGAACATATTCTGCAAAGTAATGTTAAAGAAGTTAATATATAAATCTGTGAATAGTCATAAAAATATTCTGTTAACTGAAGGTCTACCTACACTACCTAATACATTAAAATTCAAGACAATGCTAACTTAGTTTCTGCAGTAGAGCGACCAGCCTGAAAACCAAACTGTGCGTCCGTGATGATATCCTCATAACGGTTCCACTGCATTACTCGCTCGTTGAGGATCGATGTGAAAAGTTTTCCTAGGCTGCTAGTAATACTGATGCCTCTGTAATTATTGGGGTCATTAATATTTCCTTTTTTATGTATTGAGATAATGATAGCTTTTGACCAAGACGAGGGGAATACTCCATAATTAAGAATTTTGTTAAAGAGACGAACGAGTATTGGAAGGATTAAGTCACAAAATTCGGAAAAAATATTCGTTGATTAGCTGGTCATTTCCTGCGCTTTTGTTTGTTTTAAGTTTGTGAATACAAACTTCTATTTCCTTTGTTGTAATTTCCTTGTCTCAACAATCAAATACGGGACAGTCAGTTTCCATATTATTTACTATTGAAATATAGTAAGTTGAAGAATCTTGCGCAAGATTCCGGAAATATTCGAAAAACTGTGTAAGCGAGACTGTTGAGGGTGATGCATTTCGTTTGCTAAAGTGTTTGAAAAATTGCTTTGGGTTGTTTTTCTTCAATTGTTGAACCATCTCTCCCTGTAATCTCCTGTAATGGTTTTTTTTTACTTTCTTTTGAAGACTTTTGTATATGCGGTTTGATTTCGTAAGGATATCGTAGTTTTTCTTGTTACTGTAACTGTTGTAATTTTCTAAAGCAGTTAAGGTAACTCCATACTCGTAAAATTCTCTGATGAAAGTTGAAAAACCGAACTGAATTCAATTTAATAGACTTAAATTTCATCAATTGTTAGAAAAAATGTACATGTCATCCCACTTTTTAAGATGCCAGATAAACATACACTAAACCATCTTATATCATCAGAAAACCGTATTTTTTTTGGTTAAAAGTAAAATATTTGTGGACAGAAATTTGTTTATCTTGTTTAATTTTATTGTTAACTTCATCAGAAAACTAAAACTACAAAAATATCTTAAAATTAATCGTTGGGATAAGAAAAACTGTGGCATTTAGACATAAAACTTAAAGGAAAGTCAGAAAAAGAGTTATTTCCCCTTAGCATCAATAAAATGTATAATTTTTTTTTGGAAATTTAGGATAAAATTAAGCTGCAAAAATATCTTGAACTTAACAGTTATTCTAATTACATCCATATGATTATATTCACATGAAATAGATAAAACTATCTTGCACAAATTTTAAAGAACTCAAAGTTTTACAAAAAAGTATGACATCACAGAACACTGGATCTACTTTAAATATCGAGAATATAAGTTTTTAACTCTTTGGTTGAACCATGGTTTGTCCGCGTTAGTTGTAACGTTTGTAGATGCTTTTTTACCTCTTCTTATGCAAGTACAGTACTTTCCTAACACATGGTTATTTTAACTAATTATCAACCATTTGACTAGTATCGCTGTCTTCTTCGACATAAGAATATAGGGCGTCTAGACTACATATAAGATCACGCACTTTGCGCAGTTGACGTTCTCAAATCATTTGCATTCACTGCAGGACAATTATCACTATACGTTCTTAAAAAATTGGTATGATGACCCAGTACATAAAAAACTATAGTCTGAATTATAGTCCAATTTTATTAGCATTTTGTTGCTCATTTACTCATATTTTGATGTCTTAATCATATCATTAAAATTTGAAGTCAATTTTTAAAGGTTTTAGCAATACTGAATGCAAATGATTACATATGATTAATAAATGTAACAAAAGTAATATTTGTAAGAAAAATTGTTGGTTTTTCTAATGGACTTAAGTGGGTTTAGGCCTCGGCTTATTCCCCCACATTCTGTATATATAATGTTGCCAATTTTCAAAATCATAATCCGTGATGGGGGGATAACACCTTTAAGTTTTCGATGTAATGATCGATGTAATGATAATTTTCTTAATATACCCTATAATTTGAGCAATGTTGCCATTTGAAAAAATGTTTGTTTTCAGTAAAGATGATAGCAGCGCCCCCCCCCCCCAATATGATACATGTCCGATGTGGGAATGAGACTGTATCAAATATCTAAATTTGTCCTAAAATCATAAATCATACCCCCTCCGATACTTGGAAACTTGCATTGAATGTGAAAATAACTATACATTCATGTAAACTATAATTTTTTTCAATAATGCTACCAAAAAATGATACTTGTATATGCATTGCATTGGTTCTCATTCTGAGAGAACTTGATAATGATGACACCAATGCAAAAGGACTAGGACGGATGACAACATGCCTGTCTCTGTATCTATACACCAAATTGACATAGACCGGTCTATTCCATTGTCACGGAATAAACATATCCGATTTCATTTTAATAGTCAGGCGATATTCACATGTCAATGTACATTTATATAAAAGCAATCAGAAATGTTTTATCCATTGAAAGTAAGAACGCCATCATGGGTTTTTTTGCGAGTATGTTCTTTATTTTTGGCTTGGTCGATTATTTTGTAATAGGGATTGCTGTAGAGCCTCATTCCACTATCAAGGGTATGGATATTTTTTTCTATATTTAAAAATATTCTATTTAAATTTAATCATAAAATTTACAGTTAATTAAGCTATACTTGATCGGTTTGTCGAGCAGATTTTGTCCGCTGTAAAGCAATGGTTAATTCCAAAAACGATGCATTATTTTTCTCGATCATTTGAGACAATTTTTCTATAAACAAGATAAACTCAAATAAAATGAAAAAGAAAGATGATTTAATGAATATTTGAAAGAATATTTGTTCGATTTGCCCCTTTAAAGATTTGCTCATGTCTATTTATAATCATTAGACACTGGCATTTGCCAACAATAATATA
Source organism: Magallana angulata (assembly GCF_025612915.1). Taxonomy (NCBI): domain Eukaryota; kingdom Metazoa; phylum Mollusca; class Bivalvia; order Ostreida; family Ostreidae; genus Magallana; species Magallana angulata. The sequence continues at coordinate 32,008,725 of NC_069114.1, forward strand.
CATGTAAATAAACATTTAAAAGCATTTCGGTAAATTTAATAAACCATTGAGTGAATTTCTTTCACTCTACTGAAGTTTGTAAACGACGCCGGTAAATTCACTGCGACTTCATTTACATGTATGATAAAATGATTTAGGAACGAAGCTAAACAAACTGTCTGTTCACACTTCCATTGCATCTGTGCATTAGATTTTTCTGCAATCTACAAAAATTATTTTCAATTTTAACTATTTAAATTATCAAAAAGATGTTGTTTCTGTGATTATAAATTGATTTGATCAGTTTTTAACTTTAACAAAGGACTAGTTTGTTTGATTTATAAGCCCGAAAATTAGACAAAATAACTTGAAGTGTTGTTTTTCAATAATTTGTTCAAAAATATTTTTTGTAAATGTATATGTTTAAGTTATTTATAAATTCAAGCTCTCAAAATTGAAATAGTTATTAATGCTATAAATCCTCATATTCAAGATTTTCCCCACTTTCAGGCAGCGTGGAGTCTCTGCTTGAGTTGACCCCATGGACCTGGAAACACCTGAACACGTCCTTCAAAGTGGATTCCCCCGTCACTGTGGATGTGTCCCTCACCTCTCACTACAGACTGACCGGGAAACACCTCAACAAGATTCTCAGTCAGTACATTATATATCTCTAATTTTATATATCATGAATTTAGTAAATGTCCCCATATAATCCAGCCAGTTTAAACCAACAGCTTTAAAGGGGCATAGTCACGATTTGGGTTAAAAGTTATTTTTCCGAATTTATTGTTTAAAATGCTTCAGTAAGACATGTTTTAAATAGGCAACCAAAATTTGAGATTCATTTGTTGGGTTATAAGCAAGTAACAGAACTTCTGATTTTTTCCCTGTAAAATAAGCTTTTCTTAAATGAATGTTGAAGGGAAACTTCCAGTTTTAGACCTTAAAATGAATGTGTTAAGCGCTAGGAACTGTTTATGCATAAAAACAAAAACAATCAGTTTGAAAAAAAACTTTTACTGGTATATTGAACCTGTGTAAACAACAACATGGCCCGAGCCTTGTTTACATGACAGAAAACTGTGAGCCCTGTATCTTGCTTATAACTCTACGAATGACTCTCAAATTTCATTTGATTATTGGAAATGTATTGATTTGATTTGAACATATTTTTATTGAACAGAAGTACAATTGGGATTGGACACAAGTTACATAACTTAGACCGCCCTCTCCCAATACAAAGATATACTACAATATATGTGTACACAACATAAATAACGGTCAGTGGATAAAATGGCGGTTAACATTTGTGCAATTGACATGTATATAATCAACAATGGTGTACAAGCAGTTTTATGATCTGTGACATCTTTCAGTGTTTTAAATATAATCAAAAACTAATGTAAATAAATAAGTGTTTTCATTGTCACTTAATTATTGCACTGTCACCCCAAAGTAAAACATTAGTATTGACTAGATTAACAATATGAAAAATTGCATTTAATAGGACATTTCTAGCATCTTTATATTTATTACATGTGAAAAATAATGGTAAATCCTCTAGCTTTCCACACGAACAGAGTGGACTGTTAATAATATTACATCAAAATAAATCATTATTTAATGCACAGTTGTGTCGAAGTTAAGTATGTTTATATTCAAATGTCTAACACCATATGTAAAAAAAAAATAGGTCAGGTTAAACAAGTAAGTACATTTTCATTTATTACAGAAACTTGTATTTTTTCTTTTAAAATGCGAATACAGTCACTTTCACAGACATCCATTGAAAGCGAATTCCATTCATCAACAACAGTAGGAACAAACGAAGATTTATATAATTCGAAATGACATTTTGGTATAGAGTAATTCTGTGCATATGAGGTAGTATAGTTAGAAACATGTACAGTAGCACGCTTTTTTGGAAAAATATCCATCACATAACTGGGTAAAATGATTTGGTCAATTTCAATCATTGATTTTAGCCTTGATATTTTCCTTCTATTATAATGCGTTACCCACCCCGTTTCAAAGTATAGAGATTCCCGAGAAGCAAAAATAGGTCAACCCGTAACAATTCTTGCTGCAATCAATTGTAATTTTTTAAAGAAGATGGGGGAATGAGATGGCGCAAATGCCCATTCAGTTTAGTAGTGAAATACAATTTTGAATTTATTTTCCCCCAATTAAATCTATTCAAATATATCATAATACAAGTTTGCAAAAGCAAAATTTCTAACTATAGTCAGTTATTAATATTTTTTACAAAAAAAAAAAGAAAAGAAAAAAAATATTGTCGGAAATTTTGGTGGTATCGAACACGTTACATAAAAACCCAAGATATATAAGCTTATCTTCTGCCAGGTACTCTAACCACTGAACCATTTGAGACACAACAAAGTGGGCTTTTGAAATATTATATGTGCTTTTGGCCACGAACTACCGGACTTGTATTATTTTTTCAAAACGTTCAATTGTTGGGATACAAAATGATATTTTTAATGTATAGTGGGTCATCTCTTTACGTTTTTGTTGATTGTGATCGGTTTGTTTTCCAATAGACCTTAATGACACTATGAGAAAAATATGGAGCACAGACCCACTCTATAAAAGAAAATGCCTTGAAGTTCTAACAAATGACAGTATTTGCAGGTTTTGATACGTATACGCCTGTTTGAGTCAACATATTGCAAGTATTGAGCATACCTATAGGTTAAAAATCAATGATTCGTTAAATACATATTGTTTTAAATGATTAAAAAAAACACTTCAGATTTATTGATACTTTAATTTTTCACTAGCCTGTCCGACCGTGTATATGCATTTTACACGCCTTATCCATCCATCTTCTTTGTCAGAATCAGTAATAGAACATCCTTCCCATACATCAGATGTATATTCTAACTGAGGCCTTATAAATGAAGTATTTAATTGTGACTGGTTTTCTGTAAAGTTTTTTTCCCATTAATTTCAATTTCTTTTGAGCATTTGCTGTAATAGAATTTATAGAAGATGACCAGGAAAGGTCCTCAGAAAATATAACAACAAAGTGTTTATGGGTTGATACGAATTTTAAATCACATCCTTGAAATTTGAACGTAGGGGTTACTGTATTAGGTTTATTATTAAAATAAACAGCCTTAGCTTTTTAAGAATTAAAACTTAAAAGCCATCTCCTAGACTAATCTTATGATTAAATTAAGATTCCATATTGCGTACATTGATTGCAGCATGTTGAAGGCTTTTATCGTCCACAAAATGTTAACATGTTAGATGTATCTGCAATATCATTTACATAGATAAAAAAAAATAACAATGGACCAAAGACAGAGCCTTGAGGCACTCCAGGATTAATAGACTTAGTAGACGACAACACTTCTTGATACAGTACCTTTTGTTTTCTATTTACAAGGTAACTGTTAAACAATAAACCTTTATGCCAAACGCGGTCAAATGCTTTTGACAAGAAATGCATTCCTAAAGCATTGTAAATAAAAACAAAATTTGACCAACATCGTGATCATGTCCCCTTAAGGAGGCGTATTAAAATGGTCATTAATCAAATAATTCATCAACGGTATTTCAACTTTTGAAAGTACATTGTACAAATAAATAAAAATTACAATACTGAAAATTAAACATCGAATTTAGGACACATGCAGGGACAGGAAAATACACTTACAATTACGTAGATGATAAATTGTTATTTATACTTACAGGACTAAAAAAAACTTACAGGACTAAAAAAACAAAAAGATTGTGCCTCCATTTTAAAAACGAAACCCAACACAAAAGGAAGAAACGGTATGTACACGATATACCCGGATATGAAGACCAGGAAGTTGGTGTACTGTGACATGACCACGGACGGCGGGGAATGGACCGTGAGTCTTTTCTCGTTTTTTTCTTTATTTCAATATGTTTCCATACCTTACACGTTTATAACTTTCTAAAACTTACTGATTCTCTAGAATTACTGTAAAAGGCCATCGTTGTGGTTAACATAAACCCGTTAATTTTTGTAATCGTCCTCATTCTCACTCGAAAAACCAGTCAATATTGGTACAAATGGTTATGTCAAACTACAATCCTCTCTTAATGTTGAACATAAAAACAACCAGTATCAGTATCACAGATTGATAATGCAATTGTTTAACTACTTTGAAAAGTCTTCTAGAGCTTTCTTTTGTTAGAATTATACAATGATTTCCAATTATAATTTTAGTGTTGTTTTGCAGGTAATTCAAAGACGAATAGATGGTTCTGTGGATTTTTATCGATCTTGGCAAACATATAAAAACGGATTTGGAAAACCACAAGGAGAATATTGGCTAGGTAACAGCATTTGATATGGTGTTTGCACGTGATTACCGAGATTATTCCTTTACATGTTGATGTTAAAAACAAAGGATCCCTAGTAGTCGTGGTTGAAAATAGCTACATACAAAAATCCACAATTATACACAGATGATTTCATGATAACTATTTTATTCACACTTGGACATTACTATGCAAGTTAGCAAGGTAGCCTATGGAACTCTTGTATATTTTCTAGGAAATGAAAATATTCACTTTCTCACAGAAAGAACTAGCCAAGAGTTACGCGTGGACTTGCAAAAGTTTTCAGGTGAAAAGGCTTACGCCAAGTATTCCACGTTTACCGTTGGGAGTGAGTCTCAGAAATACAAGTTAACTGTGGGGGGATACAGCGGAACGGCGGGTGAGTATGTGCAATAATTATTAGTTTAATCTGAGTTTCAAATTGCGAATTTAAGTTTTAAGAAAATAAATCAAAAATAAAAATATACGAAATATATTCCAGGGGATAGTCTCGAATACCAGAATGGGATGAACTTTTCTACCAGAGACCAAGACAATGACAATGCAAAAAAGGACTGTGCCGCGGAATATCAAGGAGGATGGTGGTTTAACATTTGCTACCATGCTTTTCTCAATGGACCTTATCAAAAATCAGCTAAACACACTACACTTAGTATAAATTGGTATGCATTGGGAAATGAACACCGTGCTTTAAAGAGAGCATCGATGATGATCAGATCCAAAATTTAAAGTTGTTGTTCACGCAATAATTAAAAGAAATATAACATTCTCGAGTTTTCGTCGTTTTATATACAATGTTGTTGCATATCAAAGTAGTTCTCTCAAGAGATTCATCTTATTATAAATGAAATGTTTTCAAAGGTTATTAAACCTTAGTTGATTAACTAAACAAGTGGAAAAAGAAGTCTTTTTCTTCAAGACACACTAGCTCCATTTATGTACCGCACAATTATAAGTTGGATGTTTCTAACAAAAACATATCGCTGACCCAGTGTGTTCTTCACTGCAACCTAGCAGGTTCAAAGCTTTGGTCGCTTAAAAAGGGAAAAGGAAGTTATAGGTCTGAACTGCAGCTATGTAAAACATGATGTCCATGATCGCGGATCTGTCCTTTGGTTTCAGAATATGATAAGTTTAAGTGTAAGGTATAGACGCCTGTCTACCATCTAAAGACGAATTCTCTGTGATTACATCAAAGTGGTCAATAGAAATATACAAAATCAGGAATATAATCTGCAAAATAATATCAAATAACTCAATGAATTATTCTGTAAATATTCATAAATCATAAATTCTACACAGAAAAAACATTCTGTGAACTGAAGGTCTACCTACACTACAGTGCTAATAAATTTATATTCAAGACAAGGCTAACTTTGTTATCCTAGCGAACATTGGTTTACTAGAGATGTGCTCATACAAAGCACCAATGACCTCGTCATAAAAATTGATTCTAATATTTTTTCCAAGGACTATCTTTTAGAATATTACTGGTCCAAGCTTGAAAATGTGCAATAAGTTTATTATTTTTGCCCCACCCCAAATAAATATACAGTTGAACTTCGATATCTCAAACACTGATATCTTGAATACAATAAATATGTCGAAATGATTGGTAAGATCCGAACACTTACTTTTTAAGTATTTTATCCTCAATATCTCGAATACCTCAAGGTTTTTAAGTAGGTCTTAGGTCGTATCTAGTTCAAGGTAATGTAGCTTTACAATATAATGCCTGAGAAAACCACAATTTACCTCTGATTTCAAACACACAATTCCTACAGCATTTGGTGAGAAAAATGACCCATAGCTTCCAATCAGAAGTTCTATTCCAATCTTCCCCAGCACATGCAAGCTAATCTCTATGCATGTTTTCATTGTTTTTTTTGTCAGGAGGGTCTTCTCTATTCACCTTCATGTAAAATTCATTGCGTTATTCAAACTTATCAAATAATAAATGATCATATTTTATGTTTAAAAAAATGTTCCAATGATGGGTTTTCTGGAGTTTTTTGTTTTGTTTTTCATTTCTTGGACCTCTGACGTGCGTTGGTTTTGTTGTCTCGGTTCATTGCTATGTGTCTGCAGATTCTGGTAAAAAAGCCACACCGATTGAACTATATCCGAAACTAAAGATATCACATAATAGGCTGTGCGTTTGACAGTTCTGGGTGTCCTTTATATAAATATCAAAATGATACCCAATATGAATCACTAAATTTCTTTCATGTTCTTTGAGAACCATTTCAGTAACTGGGTTTCTTAAGGTAAGGCGAAGGACGATAATTGGATTTAGGCCAATATTGCATTAAAACAACACAATATTAATATTCAATATTTTTAAATATACATCCAGAGATACCAAAGGTAATAAAATTTGCGAATAATTGATTAAGGTAAGCACAGATAATATAAATGTAATACAATTTATGAAATACTATTTAATAAAAGTTAGAATAGAGTTGATATTAATTATTTCTAAACATTTATTGAGTCATCTCCCTACAGTAGACAAACGAGACAGTGTTCACTAATCTTAGATAGCTAAATGGCTTTAAACGGTTCAATACTAGGAACAGAGTATTTAACACAAAATATAGAGAAATGATGGGTACTATTGGGTCTTTTTTTCCTCTTGATCACATAGGGCTATTAATAATTTTACACCTGAATAAGTCTTTATTTAAATCAGTGAATTTCAAATCTATGATTATATTCTAATATTGTTCGTCATTGAAAAAGATGGACGCCACGAGATACTCTGAGTATGTACGCCACAACTTTTTGAAAGGGGGGAATGATCACGATTCAAGCAAAATGTTTTCTATTTTTGGTCAGTTTAAATGTTTAGAGTGCTTTTTTAGTGTATTTCATATGCTCATCCAAAAGGACTATGTGCGGTTTTATGCATTTTTTGCCCCCAAAATCAAAGTTTTAGAAAGAGCTTTAAAAATTCGGTGAAAATAATTTAAAACCATATTGGAAATAAAGCTGTAAAAGGTTATCACCACAGTGACGTCATAATGTAGAAATGACGTCATGAAGATTGCATTATTTTGATAAATTGATGTTGTGTAGCAAAATATGGGTGTTTTCCGATGGTTTTTCGACTGGGAAACATCGAGCGCAGGCTTGCTCAAGTACAATATCTAAGTATAATGTGTATATCTATCCGACGAAAAATATATGTTAAAATCGCACTTGAGCAGACCTGCGCTCTATATTTCCGAATGCAAAATATAGAGAAAAAATGAGAATATTTTCATTTGTTTGCAAATTTGCGGGAATTAGGTCATTTAGGTGACGTCATAGATAAACAGCAAATGAGCAATGATGACTAAAATCAAGATCAAAGTTATAGGCATCCTCTATACAATGATTTGTGAAGATTTTATTTTAATACGATACTATTTAAAAATTGGTTAAAATCGGGGGCAGATATTTGACCAAACCGCACATAGTCCTTTGAATGCAAGTTGTCAAGTTACAAGCGTGAAAAAATCTCGCATTTATTTGTTATACATGTTATCATTGAAGTGTCAATGGTCAATCAGAGGTTCCTTGGGGTATGTTAGGTACATTTAGCTTGTAAAATGTATTACTTGGACGAGTCATTTTAAACAAGATATATGTACTTAATAAGGGACAAAAAACGCGATGGTTAAAAGGCGATAACAAACTTAAAGACGTTCATCTTTTAAGTTAAAAAAACTAAATATACATGTACATGTATAAATAGCTTCCAAGTTTTAAGTCGGAAACAAATACTATAAACATAATATTTAGAGAGGCCCCCTATTTCTCTATCTCTTTTCTCTCTGAATCTAATTAGTTATCTATTCTTATATACAAAATTAAACCCTTGATATGCAATTATAAATGAGTGTGGCATTTGTAATATTAAACCCAAGAGCTTTAATTATTGATTTCATTTCAAAAAAATTCTATCGACTTGAATAGGTTTTTGAACAAAGTTGAATTTATTAAATCATCTGATTCAATAATTAAATAATCTGAATAAATAAAATAATCAATAAATAAATAGCTTGTATAAGTATATTTGAATTTGTAACATTGCAGTATAAAAACAATAAATAAAAAAACTAGTCGGGAACATAAAAGCAAAATCAAAATTATCATTATCATTAATATATTTTTATGATATTCATGAGCAATATCTTCATTTTTAATGTTTAGTTGGTCATTAGCATGTAAAAGCGACACTCATGGACAAAATGGCCGGAACCGCAACATCAGGAATATCTTTCAAGCTTCTTAATCATATTCAGTAATGTAATACATAATATTTCCATTTCAATATCCATGGTACGTTTCATTTCATGCAGCTGATTATTTGGGGAAGACAACACATGCAAGGAACTTGTGTATAACAGGGTTTGTCAACATCCGTAATTACGATAGAACCTACATATTTCCTTTTTTCTCACGAAACACATATCATATTTCATTTTAATTATCTACAAATATACATATATATTGAAAACTTTCCCCTTGATTGGAAACGTAGTGAACACAATGGTGCGGTGTAGATTTTACAGTTTGCTCTTTTTATGCATTTATTTTGTTGTCGTTATGTCTATGAAACCTCACCCCAAAGTCAAAGGTAAGCATCATAATTAATCACTTGTAGAAAATGTTATTTAAATATTGAAAGAAAAATAAAAAAAATTCGAACATTACGTGTGTGTATTGCTGACATGAACAAGTTTTACGAATATAAATGGGTTAATCAATCGTCAAGACAAATTTTGCCTAACACTCTGGGAGATCTGATAGCTCTAAATATTTCCGTGGACAAATAGTAAGTAATAAATCCATTACATTTTTGGTATTGTCAACGACCAAAAAAATTGTAATTGTATGTATAACAAAATAAAAAAAAAAACACGATAACGTATTAGCTGCTATCATGTCGTCAAGTTTTGCAACTCTTCGACCACAAACTTGCAACTGTTCGACCACCGAAGATTTGTTAAACCAACAAAGGCGTAAGGGTAAATATTCTGTGAATCTGTTCAGACAAAAGAGTTTATGCTGTATAAACGCATAAAACAATAACTATTTGTTGATGCGGACTGAAAAAATAACACGATAATAAATTCCGGATTTTTTATATAAGTATTTGAATCTAACAACTGATTTACTTTCCCCTTTTTCAGGCAATGTAGAGTCTCTCCTTAAATTGACTCCATGGAACTGGAAACACTTGAACTCGTCCTTCAAAGTGGATACCCCCGTCACTGTGGATGTATCTCACCTCTCACTACCGACTGACCGGGAAACACCTCAACAAGTATCTCAGTCAGTACATTTTTATCTTCATAAATACAACTTTCATAAATTACTCAGTGTAAATTCAGAAGCACATGTTCTCAAAATATCCTACTTATAATATATTTTTTCAAACACTTTTTTCACCTTAGTTCATTTGGCACATTCTTAACTGAATTTCTCATTAAAGTTAAAGAGCTACAAAAGCAAAGAGATTGTGCATCCATTCTAAAAGCAATACCCAACACAAAAGGAAGAGACGGTGTGTACACGATATACCCGGATATGAAAATGGAATTTTTCTTCACTTAATAATTGTTAATAGCTTCGCAAATCATATCTTAAAATTCTAAGTAGATCTGATGGTACATTTGTTGACCATCCAGCCTCCTTAAGGTCGTTTATTTTTGCTATCATCCTCATTCACACTTGAACAACCAACAAAACATTGGTACAAATCGTTAATTGGTTATTTTATATCATGCTTCTTTCACATTGGGCATTTGCTATTTTGATACATTAAACATCGATGATGCATTAAACCACTTTTAAAAGTCTTCCAGAGCTAATCTTCTGATGTGAGAATTGTACTATAATATTCAAATATACAATCTTATGTATTAGTATCGTGTGTTGTCTTGCAGGTAATTCAAAGACGTATGGATGGGTCTGTAAACTTTGCTCGATCTTGGCAGACCTACAAGGACGGATTTGGAAAACCACAAGGAGAATATTGGCTAGGTGAGAAAGTGTGATAAAATGTATTTATGTGATTATTGAGATTCTTCTTATAATTTAAATTTGATTCACAAAACAAAAGAATCTCTAGTCGAAAGAGCACTTGTATTTGCGCAAGGTGTTAAGTCTAGCGAACATGTTATAGGGATTAAATATGCCGCCCATTTCGTGTTAGTAAGTTAAAACAACTGATTTATAATATAAAACAGCTTTTGTGTATACAATTACTTTAAAATATACTATATTCACATAACATTTTGTCATAGCTGAATAGTAGCTACAAACAGCAATCCGTTATGAACCATGTTGATTCCATGAAAATTTTTTAGTCACACTTAGTCATTGTTGTCAAGTTGAGCGAAATGATCCATGAAACTTTTATATTTGCTAGGAAATGAAGATATTCACTTGCTCACATCAAAAACTAAGCAAGAGTTACGAGTGGACCTACAAAAGTTTTCGGGTGAAAAGGCATACGCCAAATATTCCAGGTTTACTGTGGGAAGTGAGTCTGAAAAATACAAGTTATCTGTCGGGGGATACAGCGGAACGGCGGGTTAGTATATACAATAGTTATCAGATTAATCTGAGTTTCATATTGCAATTTTTAGGTCAAAAATGCAAACTATATATCAAAATTTAAATATAAGAAATATATTCCAGGTGATAGTCTCGCATATCATAACGGTATGAAGTTTTCTACCAGAGACCAAGACAATGACGCATATCATAAAAATTGTGGCTATATTTATCAAGGAGGATGGTGGTATAAGTCATGCGGCCTTGCTCATCTTAATGGACCTTATCTAAAATCGGCTAAAATCACTGAAAGTAGTATTAACTGGTACGCACTCGGAAAAGAATTCCGTGCTTTAAAGAGAGCATCAATAATGATCAGATCCAAAATTTAAAGTTGTTGTGAATGCTGTTCATTATATTAAAAGCTGCATCCTTGAATTTTTGTCTTTTTAAATACAATATTATTGCAAACAAAGTATTTCTCAATTTATGTAACTTAAGCTACATGTTTCTATCACTAACATGCCACTGGTTTGCTTTTCCTTCATTAGACAATCACTGCAACCCAGCAGGTTCAATAGTTTCTTGAAAGGGAAAAGGAAGTTATACATCTGAATTGTAGCCATGTAAAACATTATTATCTCGGATCTGACTTTTGGTTTCAGGATATCATAAGTTTTGGTGTAATGGATAGATGGCCGTTTACCATCTAAAGATAGGTTCTCTGTAATGGCATCAAAGTGGTCAATAGAAATATCCAAGAGCAGGAACATAATCTGCAAAGTAATATTAAATAACTCAATATATGAATCTGTGATATTCATAGATCATAAATTCTACAGACAAAACATTCTGCTAACTGAAGGTCAACCTACACAACAATGCTAATACATTTACTTTTAAGTCAAGGCTAACTTAGTTTCCTAGCCAATATCTATTTACTAGATATGCTCATATGAAGCATCAACGACTTGTCATAAGAATTAATTCTAATGTTTCTATAATAGACTATCTTTAGGAACATGACCAATCATGGCATGTAAATGTGCAATAAGGTTTTTTTGCCCCACCCCTACCCCCAAATAAATATACAGTTAAACTTTGATATCTCGAACACTGATATCTTGAATACAATGGATATGTCGAAGTGATTCCTAACCACTTACTTTTTAATTATTTTACCCTCAAAATATTGAATACCTCAAAGTTTTTAAACAGTCCTATCTAGTTCAAGATACTGAAGTTTTACTAAATAATGCCTGATAAAACTACTCAATACTTCTGATCTCAAACATGCCATTCCTACAGCATAAGGTGAGAAAAATGACCCATAACTTTCAATTAGAAGTTCTGTTCCAATCTTCCCAAGTAAATTCGAGCTGATAATGTTCTCTATCCATGTTTTCACTGGTCTTCTTTTGTCAGTATGGTCACCTCTCTTCACCTTCATGTAAAATTTATTGCAATATTCAATCTCATCAAATATGAAATGATATTTTATGTAAATAATGTACTTCCATGATGCAATTTTTTCATTTCCTGGATTTCTGAATTGCATTGGTGGATACCCAGTTTTTATATAAGAAAAGGGCATAAACTTTTTAAAACCACTTTTCTGTTGGGACCAAGAGCCCCAGAACTGCACAAAACAGCACACTAAACTATATTGCAATCGTTCATATATGCCTGTAATAGTTAAAAATTTCATTACATCACGGCCTTATGTGTCACAAATATTAAATTAAAACCATGTTTCTTGAACTTAAGTACAGCCAAACTTATCATCTAAAATTTGATATGGCACAAATGAACAATTGAGGTATCTCATTACAAGAATCAAGATGTCGATTGATTGGGACTTTAAACTAATATCAATATATGGATTGTATGCATCATTTATATGTTATGTTTCCTTCTGAATTTGGTGTATTTGGAGAGTAATAATTTCATCAGTATCCTTTAATCATTTTGACCTAATCTTTTTTAATTTTAATAAGCAAAATTTCCTATAATAAATGACATAATCCGTGGAGTGGGATTGTCGGGATGGGGGTAAGGCAAGGGGAATTCAAATTTATATATTAAAAATACACAGAAATTTAAATAATATTGCCAATTTTCAAAATCATAATCTATGATTGGGGGCATTTTTCCTATAATACCCAATTCTTCGATGTAACGATAATTTTGGTAATATACCCTATAATTTGTTAGCACGCTCACAAAAAGTGGTGGGGGAAGTTTTCAAAAATCAAATTTCTTTTGGTATTTTAGAAAATGTTTATTTTCAGTAAAGATAATAAAATAGGAGAAAGGGCACCGCCCCGTTCCCCAAATGCTACGGGCCTGACGTGGGGATGAATGAGACTGTATTAAATATTTAAACCCGTCCTTAAATCATAAATCATAAAACATCCTCCCAATGACACGTTCCTGATGTGGGAAGTTGCATTGAATGGGAAAATAGCTGTTTACATACATGCATGCATAATTGTTTTTCTATAATGCTACCAAAAAATGATACTTGTATATGCATATATGCATTGCATTGATTCTCATTCTGAGGGAACTTGGTTATAATGACAACAACGCAAAAGAACTAGGACGGATGGCAACATGGCGGTCTCTGTATCAATACACCAAATTGACCTAGACCGATCTATTCTATTGTCATGGAATAACCGTATCCTATTTCATTTTAATAGTCAGGCGATATTTACATGTAAATGTACATGCATATAAAAGCAATTAGAAATGTTTCATCCATTGAAAGTAACAACGCCATCATGGGTTCATTTCGGAGCATGTTCTTTATTTTTGGCTTGGTCGATTATTTTGTAATAGGGATTGCTGTTGAGCCTCATTCCACTATCAAGGGTATGAATGAGTTTTCTATAAATCAAAATATCCTCATATTTAAATTCAATCTAAAAATTTACAGTTTTATGAAAGTTATACTTTGTCGGTTTGTAGAGCAGATTTTGTCCGCTGTAAAGCAATGGTTAATTGCAAATAGGTATATTGATGAACAATGCGTTATTTTGTCAATCGTTTAAGGCAATTTTTTCTATAAAAGGGAAAGAAAAACTCAAATTGAATGAAAAAAAAGAAAGATGAATTAATAAATATTTGAAAGAATATTTGTTCGATTTGCCCCTTTAAAGATTTGCATAAGTATGGATATTTATTACTGGACACTGGCATTTGCCAACAATAATATACATGTAAATAAACTTTTAAAAGCATTCTGGTCAATCAAAATAAACCAGTGAGTGTGTTTTTTAACCTTATTTAATTTTTAAACGACACCGGTAAATAAACTGTGATTTCAACTAAAATAATTTACGAACGATCCTAAACAGAGTCTGTCTGGTTACACTTTCAATGCATATGCACTTTGGATTTTTGTGTAACTATACAATAATTATTTTTACCTCTTTAAATTGTTAAAAAATTGTCGTTTTTCTGTGATTATAATTTGGTTAAAGTTTTCAACTTTTACAAAGAAATTGATTGATTTATAATCCCGAAAATTAGACCAAACAGCTTGAAGTATTGTTTTTCAATAACATAGTCATTTTTTTTTTAAAAAGGTTATTCATAAATGCATGTTTTCAAAACTAAAATAATTATTATTGCTATAAATCCGCATATTTAAGATTTTCCCTCTTTCAGGCTTTTTTCTCTCCGCCTTCTTTTCTCTCATAAATAAATATATGTACATGTACGTGCTAAATATTATGTTCATGCTGTTGTTTGTGTATATTATAATCACATATTGGAAAATCCTTAAATTTAGAGCTGTCAATTTATAAGTTGGTGTGCATGTTATATTTTTTATTTGCTTTTCTTCTTTTGTTTCTTTTGTTTGTGTTTACCGGTATATGCATATTATTTCACTCAATGTTTTCTGTTCTTTCTCACCCCCACTAAAAACATAATAAACAAACTTTCACACCATTGTGAACTATTGTATATCTATTCTTGCATGTATTTTGTATGTAAAAAATGTTGAGATTCCCAAAGAAATGTATTATGTAAGAAACCTGTGAAAGTCATGAATAAAAAACATAGATTAAAAAAAATAATAATAATAATTATTATTGCTATAAATCCGCATATTTAAGATTTTCCCTCTTTCAGGCAATGTGGAATCTCTGCTTGAGTTGACCCCATGGACCTGGAAACACCTGAACACGTCCTTCAAAGTGGATACCCCCGTCACTGTGGATGTATCCCTCACCTTTCACTACAGACTGACCGGGAAACACCTCAACAAGTTTTTCAGTCAGTACATTATATATCTCAGTAAACAGTAAAACGTCCGTAAAAATCCAGTCAATGTAGTTTTGTTTGAAAGACCGACAGCTTTAAAGGGGCTTGGTCACGATTTTGTTCAAAACATTTTTTTCCAGTTTTAATGTTAACAATTTGTTGAGTTATAAGCAAATACAGAGATTACAGTACTTTGCTGTGAAAACAAAGCTTTTGTTTACATTTTAAATGTTGAAGTGAAAATTCCAGTTTTAGACCTAAAGACCTAAAATGAATGTGTTAAATGTTAGGAACTGTTTATTTATGCATAAGATGAATAAGAACCTAGTCAAATCCGCTGAAAAAAGATTTTTACTGGTATATTGAACCTATGTAAACAAAAACGGGACACGAGCCTTGTTTACATGACAAAGAATTATGAGCGCTGTACCTTGCTTATAACTCAACGACTGACTCTCAAATTCTATTTGATCATTAGAAATGCATTCCTTAAGCATAGTTAATAATAAAAACAGTAGAATAGAATTTGACCAAAATCGTGACAATGCCCCTTAAGGAGACATATTAAAATGACCATTTATATAAAATAATTCATGATCGGAATATCAACTTTAGAAGGTACAAATACCAAACAATTGCAATACTGTAAATTAAAAATAAGACACATGCATCGACGGTCAAATATACTTACAATTACGCAGATGATAAATTGCTATTTATACAGGACTTCAAAAAACAAAGAGACTGTGCATCCATTCTAAAGAAAATACCCAACACAAAAGGAAGAGACGGTGTGTATACGATATACCCGGATATGAAGACCAAGAAGTTGGTGTACTGTGACATGACCACGGACGGCGGAGGGTGGACGGTGAGTCTTTACTGGTTCCTTTCATTTTAATACTTTGATATGTATGCGATGTTTCCATACCTTACACATCAGTTTAATTCTCTAAAACTTACTGGTCCAACAGAACATTGTTGTGGTCAACTTATGAGCACTCTATAGTCGTGGCCATTTTTAGACTATATTTATATCCTTTATAAGAAGAGCTCTATATAAAGATAAAGGAAAGTACAAAAACTAAAAATATAGGGAATTTTTCTTTACCAAATAATTGTAAATAGCTTAACAAATCATAACTTAAAATTTTATGTAGATCTGATGGTTAAACCATCCAGCCTCTTAAGGCCGTTAATGTTTGCTATTATCCTCATTCACACTTGAACAACCAACTAACCTCGGTACAAATCGTTTATTGATTAATTTGAACTATGCTTCTTTCATTTTGGACATTTGCTATTTTGATACAACACGATATCATTATCAGTATCTTACTTTGATAATGCATTAAATCAGTTTCAAAAGTCTTCAAGAGCTTATTTTCTTATTTTAGAATTGTACTACAATTTTCTAATGTACAATTTTTTTCATAAGTATCGTGTTGTCTTGCAGGTAATTCAAAGACAAACGGATGGGTCTGTAGATTTTTATCAATCTTGGCGGACCTACAAAACCGGGTTTGGTGTACCAAAAGGAGAATATTGGCTAGGTAAGAACGTGTGATAAAATGTTTTTGTGTGGTAATTTAGATTTTATCTTTTAAATTGACCTTGATTTAAAAAAAAAGAATCCCTAGTTGAAAGCGTAAGAGCACTTGCATTTGTAAAAGGTATTAAGTCTAGCAAAAATGTCATAGGGATTAAATACCCCATACCCGTTTCGTGAAAGGAAAGTAAACAACTAGTTTATTATATAAAACAGCTTTGTGTACATAAACACCATATTCATGTTATTTTAAATCGTAGCTGATTTGTAGCTACAAACAGCAATCCGTTAAGAACCATCAATGTTGATTCCATGAAAACTTTTTGGTCAATTCTGGACATTGTTATGCAGATGAGAGAGATGACCCATTAAACCCCTTTATATTTTCTAGGAAATGAAGATATTCACTTGCTCACAACAAGAACTAGCCAAGATTTACGTGTGGACTTACAAAAGTTTTCAGGTGAGAAGTCTTACGCCAAGTATTCCACGTTTACCATTGGAAGTGAGTCTCAAAAATACAAGTTAACCGTCGGAGGATACAGCGGAACGGCGGGTAAGTATACAATACTTATCAGTTTAACCTGAGTTTCATATTGCAAATTTTAGTTCAAAAATGCAAACTAAAAATTGAAATTTAAATATAAGAAATATTTTCCAGGTGATAGCCTCGCATATAGTAACGGTTCGAAGTTTTCTACCAAAGACCAAGACAATGACATATGGAGTAAACACTGTAGCGTGGAATATCAAGGAGGATGGTGGTTTAAGAAATGCCACTATGCTTAACTTAATGGACCTTATCAAAAATCGGCTAAAATCACATGGGCTAGTATCTTGTGGTACAAATTCGGAAATGAAAACCGTGCATTAAAGAGAGCATCAATGATGATCAGACCCAGAATTTAAGATTGTGGTTAATGGCATTTATTTAATAAAAAATTGCATGCTTGAATTTTTGTCGTTTTATATACAATGTTATTGCATACCAAAGTAGTTCTCTCTAGAAATTCTTTATCTCGATATTAATGAGATGTTTTCAGGGACTAATAAACCCTTATTGATAATATCAACAAACGTGAAAAGTAGTTTCATGTTTCTAACAATAACATGTCAATGGTTTGTTCTCCTCTATTAGACAACCACTGCAATCTAGCAGATTCAAAGAATGACTCAATTAAAATGATAAAAGGAAGTTGTAGATCTGAATTGCAGCCATGTAAATCATGATGTTCATGATTTCTGTTCTGTCATTTGGTTTCAGAAGTTCGAAGATCCTAAGTTTGGTATAATGAATAAATGCCTGTTTACAATCTTAACATGAGTTCTCGGTAATGGAGTCAAAATGGTCAATAAAAATATCCAAAAACAGGAACATGACCTGAAAAATAGTATTACCCAATAAAATAATCTCTAAATATTCATAAATTCTACACACAAAACATTAATATGTGAAATGAATGTTTACTTAAACTACATTGCTAAAAAAAATTATATTCAAAACAGGGGCAATTTTGTAAAACATAAATAACCCTTATTAACTAGGTATTTGCTCGTATACAGCAACAAGCATCTTATCATAAGAAAACTCTATTTTCTTTGAACAATCTTTTAGAATATGACTAAAATGATTTGTAGAAGTGTAATTAGAATTTAAATGTAGAATTTTATTATCCTGTCATATTGTAGTAAAAACAAAATTTACCAAAAGAATTGTTCTTCCTGTCGCTGGTATATTCAAAATTTTCAACATGACAGCCCCACTCCAAGCAATCATGTAATGCCTGATAATATCACGAATTACCTTTGATCGCAGAAATAAATTACTACTGCAAACAAAGAGAAAAATGACACATAGATTTCAATTAGAAGTTCTATTCCAATTTTCCCCAACAAACGCAAGTGTCTTCTTTTGTCATGAGGGTCTTCTCTATTCACATTCATATGAAATTTATTCCATTATTCAATCTCATCAAATAATGAATTATCATATTTTATGTAAAAAGAAATTGTTCCCACGATGCGGTTATTTTCTTTTTTTGGACCTTAGCCTTGCGTTGGTTCTGTTGTCTCGGTTCAATGATATCTGCGTGCATATTCTGATTAAATAAACACCGATTGAACTATATCCGAAACTGAAGATGATATCACATAATAGGACAGTTCTGGGTGCCCTTTGTATAAATATCAAAATGATCCCCAATATGAATAACTAAATTTCTTTGATGTTCTTTGAGAACCACTTCAGTTCCTGGATTTCGTAAAGTAAGGTAAAGGGCGAGAATTGGAAAAACTAGTCGGGAACATAAAAGTAAAATCAATATTATCATTATTATTAAAATAATTTATGATATTCGTGAGCGATATCTTCATTTTTAATGCTTATTTAATCTTTAGAATGTAAAGCGACACTCATGAACAAAATAGCGGGAACCGCAACATCAGGAATACCGTTCAAGCTTCTTAATCATATTCAGTAATGTGATACATAATATTTCCATTTCAATATCCATGGTACATTTCATTTCATGCAGCTGATGATTCGGGAAAGATAACTCATGCAAGGAACTTGTGTATAACAGGGTTTGTCAATATATAAATAGTGCCTGTTTGGGAGGGTAACAGTTGAAATTGACACCCCGAGAAAACCATTGTCAACCGACGCGAAGCGGAGGTTGACAATGGTTTTCGAGGGGTGTCAATTTCAACTGTTATCCTCCCAAACATGCACTATTTATTTTGTTATACTGAATGTCTTTT